>NC_057808.1:354072534-354372534 GCF_018294505.1 Triticum aestivum
CCCGCCACCCGCCGGAGCCCCGCCACCCGCCGGAGCCCCGCCGCCCGACCCGCCACCCGCCGGAACCCCGCCGCCTCTCGCCCGACGCCGCCACCCACCGGAGCCGCTCGCCGCTGCCGCTGTCACGCGAACCGGGGTAGCCGCCGGTTTTTGTCGAAAAATCGTTCGGTTTTATTTCGAAACCGAGATGCGTTTTTTTATATTAGATCGGTTTATTTTTTTCGGTTTAGTTAAATAGCGAACGCCCGTTCGTTCATTTTAACGAACGGCTTTCTTTTTTTTACAGACAGCGAACGTTCGATCGTTAGCCTGTTCGTCAGTTATTCTTTTTCTCGGATTTTCCGCGATTATTCCTGATCGCGATTTCCGATCTGTTTTTTTCGTTTTAGTATAACTTTTCGCTCGTTTATCGGAATCAGGCGATTCAAGCGCCTAGAGTTTCGTCTCGAAGTTCTCTTTCTGTTTAACCAACTCAAACAAGTTTTTGCTACTGTAAAATTTGACTTAGATCCAGATTAGTTAACGAAGCTTGTTTCTTTCGCCGTTTGACCGTCGTTGCTTCGTTTGAATTGGTTCTTTTTGCAAACCGGAGTTCTTAAGTTGAACTTTCTGGTTAGTTCTCTTATTTTGAGTTTTATTTCATGCACCCTTGCTTGATTGCTTATGTATGTATTGTTTGTTTGCGATAGAGTACCCGGAGGGCAAAGCGTGCTACTACGAGTCTCTAGGTTTCACGGATCATCAGCAAGGCAAGTAACACTTTGATCATACTTTTCATCACCCAGTTTTATTGAATTAGATCAATCCTCAAACAGTTGCATGATTAGGATCTGATTAATATGTGGGTTTTGGGAAGTAGATGAGGTAGTACCTATTGTCCTGTTTACTATCAAACCTTTGGGAGTTACTTCTACGTTTGCTTATATTGCTATGCTATGCTCGTAGACGTGGATTGGGTTTGAGTGAATTCTTCATGACAGATGCGAGATTATTAATTTATGGTTCAACTTAAGGTGGCTACTTTAATTTACATCTGGGTGGATTGAGGCACCTGGAGAACCCAGTGTTGCCTGTATTTTTGGATATCCCGGAGTACCCCTGTGATCATCCTATGGACCGCCACCCAGGCTCAAAGGGATCATGAGATTATTCATGCTAGAAACTTCCGTGTGCAGCCACAAGATATTATGGGCTCTAGCATAGTTGAGTAGGTTACATGACCTCTTGAAGAGGTGGGCTAGCAGATGTAGGGGAAAGTAGGTGTAACTATCCACACGGAGTAAAGAGTAGTGTTTCGGAAAGACTGTGTCTCGGTCATCCGTTTCTCAAACACCATGTAGTGCAAGAAATCAAGCGGAGGCGATCGAGTCTTGTGGGGAAAAGTGCACAAACCTCTTCAGAGTGTACAAACTAATCATGATTAGCCGTGTCCCCGGTTATGGACATCTTGAGTATCTAGTTCTTGGATTATCATGTGGATCTCATCATCATGTTACTTAATTTAATTTGACTGTGTTAATCACATTCTTAATTGGGATTGAGTTGGAGGTACCTTCTCAATGTTTAACAACCACCATGATAGTTAAATAAAATTTATTCCTTTGTGGTAGGGAAAAATTGGCTTTTTGCAAAACTGTAACCATAGAGCTTTCCACCGGCCAAATATGCATGTAGTGATAGCATTATTCTGTTCATTACTCTCTATGTGTTACTTTGCCAGCATATTCCATGTGCTGACCCGTTTTCGGGTTGCAACGTATCATGTTGCAGACTTTCCAGACGACGAGTAAGGAGCCTTAGGTCATGGTCTTATACTCAGTGATGTCGTTGGAGTTGATGGACTCACTTTATCTTCCAAGCCTTCCGCTGTTATCGTATTTTAGATGGCCCTAAGCCATATTTATTGTATTGAGTTCTCTTGAACTATTCGATGTAATAAGTATGTGATTGCTAATCTGTTATAAATCCTTCAAAGTACTGTGCGTGTCAGCATTACCGATCCAGGGATGGCACTGATGCACAGAGACTAGACTGTTTGAGGTCTGGTCGCTACATGAAATCATGGCACCCAGGCCCAAAGGACAAGCATTAAGCATGGCAAAGTCATAGCAACATCAATCTCAGAACATAGTGGATACTAGGGATCAAGCCCTAACAAAACTAACTAGATTACATGATGAATCTCATCCAACTCCTCACTGACCAGCGAGCCTACGAAGGAATTACTCACTCCCGGTGGGGAGCATCATGGAATTGGCGATGGAGAAGGGTTGGTGATCACGAAGATCGAAGATCCCCCTCTCCGGAGCCCCAAACGGACTCTAGATCTGGCCTCCCGATGAAAAACAGGAGGTGAAGGCGGCTCCGTCTCGTGAAACGCAATAATTATTTCTCCCCGATTTTTTCTGGAAAAATAGGATTTTATAGCGTCGGTTTCAGGGTCTGCGGGGCCACCAGGTGGGGACAACCCACCTGGGCGCGCCTGGAGGGGGCACCCTGATGGGTTGTGCCCACCCAGGTGCCCCCCTCCGGTGGTTCTGGGCTCCCGAAATTCTCATATATTGTATAAAAAGTCCTCACAAAGTTTCGTTCCATTCCGAGAACTTTTATTTCTGCACACAAAAAACACCATGGTAGTTCTGCTGAAAACAGCGTCAGTCCGGAGTTAGTTTCATTCAAATCATGCAAATTAGAGTCCAAAACAAGAGGAAAAGCGTTAGGAAAAGTAGATACGTTGGAGACGTATCAGCTCCCCCAAGCTTAAACCTTTGCTTGTCCTCAAGCAATTCAGTTGATAAACTGAAAGTGAAAAAGAAAAACTTTTACGAACTCTTTTGCTCTTGTTTGCATAAATAAGCTTAAACAACACCGAGGTTTTCAGCCAATATTATAACTAACCATGCCGACAATAACTCTTAAAAATTATATTAACTCATATCAATGACATAATCAGCTAGCGAGCAATAATAAGATAGCTCAAAAAGCAACACATTATCAAAACAACCATGATATAATATGACAATAGTGGTATCTCGCTAGCCCTTTCTGAGACCGCAAAACATAAATGTAGAGCACCTCCAAAGTCCAAGCAGCGACTAAACATTGTACATCATGGTAGAAAAGATTCAGTCATGATGCACCCAACATTAGCTACACACAATGCATCAGCATGACATCAATGCTCTCAGGTTCTGGCGCTTATTTTAGAAGGTGATGACACAACATAAAAGTAAATAGATAGTCCCTTCGCAGAGGGAAGCAGTGATTTGCAGAGGTGCCAGAGCTCAAGTTTTTTAAACAGAGGTAAATGATATTTTGAGAAATGCACCCTTCTTGTTTACTTCGCGACCATCAGTTATCTATATCTCCCATGCTAAACACGCTAGTGGCGGTTCCCAAGCGATAAAGTAAAGGTTATGACTCTGTAGAAGTTTTTGTTTGATTATTTGAAAGCCTTCTCTGTTTGCAGTTTGGGACTGGGAATCCCTATTACTGCCCTTTTTCTCGTGCAATGGCGAGTGAATAAACACTCAACCTGAGAATAACCCGCTTAGCATGGAAGATACGAACTACCTCCTGTCGCTCCATGAACGATCCAGACACACAAAAAGGATATTTATTTGAAATTTTTAGATATGGCACATGCAAATTTACTTAGGACAGCAGGGTAATACTGCATATTGGTAGGTATGGTGGACTCATCTGGAATAACTTGGGTTTAAGGTTTTTGATGCACAAGCAGAATTCCCACTTAGTATAGGTGAAGGCTAGCAATTAGATTGAGAAGCGGCCAGCTAGAGAGCAACAACGGTCATGAACATGCATTATGCATAAGTAACATTGGACACTAGCATGAGTAGGATATGAACACCATGAACATAAATATCATAGAGGCTATGTTGGTTTTGATTGAACTACATGCATGTGTCGGATTTCGGGTTCCGGCAAAATCCTTGAGGTTCGAACAGTGGGGTGGGCACGAAGATCTCTCCTCCCCCTAGCTCACGCTCTCACCACAATCTCAAAGCTCAGCACATCGAACTCACAGAACAAAGGACACGTGGTTTATACTGGTTCGGGCCACCGATGTGGTGTAATACCCTACTCCAGTGTGGTGTGGTGGATTGCCTCTTGGGCTGAGGATGAACAAGTACAAGGGAAGAACAGCCTCCTGAGGAGAGGTGTTCTTGAGCTCGGTGAGCTTGTGTGGTTGAGGATGATCTGAATGGTCCCAAATCAGTCGCCTCCTACTGTGGTGGCTAGTCCTATTTATAGAGGCCCTGGTCCTCTTCCCAAATGTAGGCGGGAAGGGATCCAACAACGGCCAAATTTGAAGGGAGACAACCAGTACAAGTTATCCTGACTAAAGGTGGTCTTCGCCTGCCGAAGGCTCTGGTGGTGACGCCATCCTGGGCTCCGCGGTGACCTCCTTCCTGCCGTCCTACTGGTCTTGGTCTTGTTGCATCGGTATGGAAACCTTTGCCTGATTCCTCGAGACTCCTCGCCCGCGCTTGCCTCTTTAGCACCAAAGAGGAAACGAGTACACTACGCGCGCTGGCGCTCGCCTGGCACCCGCCTGGCCTTGGTCATCATGGCTTGCGTCACAGGGACCTCGCGAGGTGCCCCTCGCCTTGATCTCTCCTCCCCTCGCGAGCCAGCCTGGTGAGGCCGCCCCGAGGAGGTCTTGCATCGTCCGCCTCGCGAGGCTTGGCCCCTCGCGAGGGTCTTGAGTATTCGTTGACAAAGATGGGCCGTACAGGGCCGCTGGTGGAGCCACACCATGGGCCGGAGGCAGGCAAGTCTGGGGACCCCCGTTCCCAGGACGCCGACAGTAGCCCCCGGGCCCAAGATGCGCTCGGACTTGGCTTCGAGGCGAAGCCAAGGGGCAAGTGCGGAGCGCCGTGGGCCCCAACAGCCTGTGGCGGTTGACGTGTGGCGACTGATGGGACGTGGGCGTCTCCGCTTCCCCACGCTGCCTCGGCAACTGCCCAACTTGATGAGTCCCCGATACATGCAGGGAAAACCATCATTACCTGTGATCGTGGGGGTCGCCGGTTGGCCTTCTCCTGCTATAAATGAGGAGGGGGGCGGAGCCCCCATCGCCCATCTCTTCCTGCGCCGCTCGCTTCTCCTCCCTTGCTTCATTGCTTGCAGCGACACCCATGGCGCCTGCGAAGAGGTTCTCGCCCACAGAGAAGGGGAAGGCCCACAAGGAGGGGCCCGGCTCGCCGCCGCCCAAGAGGGGGCGCGGTCGCCCGCGTAAGCACGCCGCGACCCCCGTCATGGCTCCTCACGACCGCGGCGGTGCCTCCTCGCGCGGTGGGAATCGCCCAGGTCGTGGCAGCCCCGTCGATGAAGTGAGTCACGCCATGGTTGCGCGGCCTCCCCGGCTGCGCCTCCACTCGACGGAGGTGCTGCCGGAGTTCGTTGTGTGGTCGGAGAACCCGGCCGGCACCTGGCTTCAGCTTCCACGCTTCTTCGCCGGTGAACTGCTGGCCACGGGTCCAGGCGGTCTCTGGCTGCAGGCAGACGACTGTTGCAGCAAGGCTTCATGGGTCACGGTGGAGGTCTCCGTCGGGGGCAACGCAGCCTTGGCCCGCTGCTAGCAGACGTTTGCCCGCGCGCGCGGCCAGGGCAGGTGGTGTACCCTCCACTTCAAGTACGACGGCAACGCGACCCTCTACGTGAGGGTATTCAGGGAAGATGGTCGCCGCGTCGGGTGCTGTCCTGAGGACAACGATGACGACGAGGTGCTCGGCCTTGGCGATGGTTGTGACGAGGGTGAAGGCGGACTTGTCCTCGGCGCCGGTCGCGGCTCGTCCAGCTACGACGACTCTTCCTCCGGCGACATCTCCAGCAGTGGCGGCTATGACCAGCCGCCACGCCGTCGTGCCGACTTTGAGGGCGGTAGCGGGTCGTCTTGTTGCTGTGCCCCAGTGAAGCGCGAGGAGGGGTCTGGTTGAGTCCAGGGGAGCGCCAAGGGCCCACCCTTGTGAACCGTTGCGGGGGTGCACGCCGCTTTTGTTTTGTTCTTTCCTTTCTTCCTGCATCAAAAAAGAAACAAGCATGGGGCCCTGCAGGGGCATGCAACAAACCGTGACTGCTAAGTCGCTATGTTATGTTTTATCGTTCCTGTGTCGTGTTGCAGCATCAACGTTTTATGTAGGCGTGTAGAGATAACTTAGCTTGATGTGTCTGAAGTAGTTTCTACCTCGTGAGGCGCGCCTTTTGTCGGTGTCAAAACCGGAGGATCTCGGGTAGGGGGTCCCGAACTGTGCGTATAGGATCGATGGTTACAGGAGACAGGGGATACGATGTTTACCCAGGTTCGGGCCCTCTCTATGGAGGTAATACCCTACTTCCTGCTTGATTGATCTTGATGAATATGAGTATTACAAGAGTTGATCTACCACGAGATCATAATGGCTGAACCCTAGAAGTCTAGCCTGTATGACTATGGTAATCAGTATATCCTTTCCGGACTACACCCTCCGGTTTATGTAGACACCGGGGGAATCTAGGGTTACATAGAGTTGGTTACATAGGAAGGAATCTTCATAGTTGATCGCCAAGCTTGCCTTCCACGCCAAGGAGAGTCCTATCCGGACACGGGTATAGTCTTCGGCCTTCATGTCTTCACAGCCCATCAGTCCGACCCATGGATAACAGGCCGGATGCCCGAGGACCCCTTAGTCCAGGACTCCCTCAGTAGCCCCGAACCAGCCTTCAATAGCGAGGTGTTCGACACACGAATTGTCTTCGGCATTGCAAGGCGGGTTCCTCCTTTAATGATTTCCAAGTAGTGTATTCGGCCGTAGATTCAATGTCTCCCCTCGGCTTCTGCGCGTTCAATATTCCACGTGTCGAGCGAATGCGGGGGGTCAGGGGTATTTTTGCAAATAACACCCTATTTAGGCCAGGAAGAGCGTCTATTTTAGGAGATCGGATCTTAGATCCATTAGAAAAATCCCCAAAGACCACTAGGAGAAGCCATTCCAACATGGCTAGCATTCCCAGTCCCTCCTTCGACTTAGAGAGAGGCGAGTGGGAGAAGTGCTCAATGGCCTACAGCCAATTAAAGAAGCTGCAAACGCAGGGATTCCTCCCCCGGCAGATCTGGTCCCTGTTCGAGCAGGGCAAGCTTCCCTTAATGGTGAGACCCAGGCGGAGGATTTTCCCAATCCATCCGGGGGGAGCGATTATATTTCGTCCCTTACCTGCTAAGGGGCGTTGGGTTCCCAATCCATCCGTTCCTCCGGGGGCTTCTGGAATACTATGGCCTTCAGCTGCACAATTTTACTCCTGCCTCCATTCTGCATATTGCGGGCTACGTCGCTTTGTACGAACTGTTTCTGGGCATCGAGGCCCATTTCAAACTGTGGAGAAGGTTGTTCTGCCTCGTCCTGCGCAATCACCAGGGGTTAATATTTGAAGTGGGCGGAGCCAAAGTATGGCGCGTCGCCGATACAGGATACCTGTCCAGCACACCTAGGAAGGCATATGAAGAATGGCCTTCCGAATGGTTCTATGTAGAACACTAAAAAAAATACACTTCCGTGATGATACGTGTTTGTCACAGTAGGTCACGTTTTCTGTCATGAATGTACATCCATGACAAATTTATGACAGAATCAAGATAGTCATACCTGTGCTGTCGTAGAAGTGTTCCATGACACATTACCAAAATTATCATCACGGAAATGTCCACTTCCATGACGATAAATCGCGCGTCACATAAGTGCTTTCTTCAAGGGTGACCGACACGTGGCATCCACTGTAACGGAACGTCGTTAAGCTATCGGATCCGGTTTTGGATCCGATAACCCGTTAACAGCCCGGACCAATGGGGATTTTCCACGTGTAAAATTCTGATTGGCAGACGGAAACACGTGTCAGCTCCGCGTTGGCACAGGTGTCACTCATCCAGTGGGCGAGATGCGCCTATGATATGCTGACACGTGGACCGGCCCAAAAGTGGCCCATAAAGTTTAAATGGGCCAGCCCAATTAAAGGCCCACAAGATTTTGCGGTCCATAATGGGCCAGCCCAGCAAAAGGCCCACGAGATTTTTCGTATCATAATGGGCCGGCCCAGCTAAAGGCCCATGAGATTTTGCGGGCCATAATGGGCCGACCCAGCTAAAGGCCCGCGAGATTTTGAGGACCATAATGGGCCGGCCCAGATAAAGGCCCAACATTCTCAGTTAAGGCCCGTACGGCTAGTGTCAAATCAGCCCGTCAACGGCCTGTCCTAAACTTGTCATCATAACGGCCCATGATCACTTCTGGCCCGTTAACAATCCGCTAAGTATATGGGCCGAATTACGGCCCGGTGTATTTCTGGCCTGTTAAAGGTCTTGCTTCATTTGGGCCCATTTACAGGCCATTGAAACTTTCAGCCCATAAACGACCATGAAGGATTTGGGTCATATTCAGCCATGTCTGACATTCAGCCTGGTAGCGGCCCACTACAGATTTGGGCCACTTTCGGCCCTTTGTGATTTTTGGACTGTTAACGTCGGACGAAATCCATGGGCCATATGTGGCCCAACGTCACATCGGGCCCATTAACGGCCCATATAAAAATGACGATAATCTAGCCCGACCGAACTTCCAGCCTGTTAAAGGCCCGTGTATTAGGTCACCGCATTTACGGCCCGTCCGAATTTCGGCCTGTGAAAGATCCGCATCGTAAATGGGCCCAATCTCACTTTCGGTCTTTTAAAGGCCCATGTTTTTTATGGGCTCGAGATATTTACACCTGTAAACGGCCTATTGTTACTGAGGGCCCAAATTATGTTTAGGCCTGTTAAAGGCCCACTATGGGCACATGCCTACCAGAAAAATATGAAATCTTATGCTGATTTAGGCCCAGATATTTTTAGTGGGCTACATGTAAATTTTGGCCCATAATCGTTTTTAGCCCAATTGGAATGGGCCCGACGAATGTTGGCATGTTGGGCTCCTACAAAGCTTTCGGCCGAATACATTACTAAGATAAACCTACACTATACAAAAATAGCGTCGTAATTATTGCAGCCTTTGGCAGCAGCATAAATGCTGTATCACAACTGTCGTGGAATTGTCACGGCAGATGTCCTCGTGCAAGGACTTAGTCGTGGAGCCATCGCATCTAGGAAGCTTAAAGGGGTTAAACGGGACAAGGAACACAAGGGTTATACTGGTTCGGCCCCTTACAGTGAAGGTAAAAGCCTACGTCCAGTTGAGGTGGTATTGATTAGGGTTTCGATGACCAGGAGCTAAACCGTCCTGCCTGGTTATCGATTTGGTCTTACTTGTCCCTAAACCGCCGCCGGGTCGTCCCTTTATATAGAGAGGTTGACGCCCAGCGGCTCTCAGAGTCCCGGCCGGCTCATAACAGTGTCTAGCTCGGACTCTTAACTATTCTTGCCTTACACTACAAGTTTCACCATAACGGCGGTTAGCACTACGGGCCTTAAGCCATCTCCGGGTCTTAAGCCCATTATTGACCCGCCGTCTTCAAGTTTGGTACTGAGCTTCGCGTGATGACCATTATGACGTAACCCGGCCCCTCCTGGGCGGGTGACTCCAATGGTTATATCCTCAACATTAGGCCCCAGATTGATTTGAACCGGTTCATGTCAATCTTCAATCCCTTTGAGAGAAAATCTTCCGGCTTATATTTGTGCGAAGGTTATAACCCGCCGTGACATCATCTTCTGGATTCCTGATAACCCTCCATGACGTCATCTTCCATCAAGTTCATTTTTTTATTCTGTCATATCCCAACGGATCTTATCTTTAATGGCCATCCCGAAAATCGAGGCGCTTCTGTGGCGAGATAATCACGCCTTGTCCTCCTCGTTTCTCGCGCCCACTTATTAGCCGCACCTTATAAATAGGCCCGGCCCATAAGCCTTCATTCACTATCTCCTCCATTGTCTTCCTCCTCTGACACCCGAGAGCTCGAGCTCCGCCGCCGCCACCGTGCCCCCTGGTCTTCTCCAACCTTGGCCGCTGCATCACCCTGAACTGGTCCAGAGAAACGGCGGCGACCTCCGTGACTCATCAGCACCTGTAAGTTCTTGCCACTCCATAGAATAGATCCGCATTAGGGTTCTTGCCGTTATCCCCTGTTCTTCGCAGTTCGTCGCCATTTCTTCACAGTTCCTCCTACACGGCCCCCTTGGATCCAGAAACCATATAGAGCTCGTGCGGCTGTGGTTTCGCACCCATTTTCAACAGTAGCATGTCCCCTTTACTTGCAAAGAGATCTCCTTAGAGCTCATGAACTTCTCTGTATCAGCTTCTAGGTGTAGAAATTTTTTCTTTCTAGTCGATCGTTTGATCCAAAATAATTACTGCGATCTGTGAAACTTGTTTGTGCCACACTTAGTCAAAAATTGCATCTGTTAGCTATGGCGGCTCATATCTCCGGCTTAAAAGAGGCCACATGCTGTGAACTTTCCGGCTCATTTATGATAGAGTTTTGAACAACTTGAATTACTCACGATGCCCACAGCGGCTTAGATAACCCGACACAATTAGCCATATGTCATTAGGCCCTTCATAAGCCGCCATCTTGAATACCGAACTGTAAACTTCCTCCGGCTTATAGTTGAACCGGACATTTCCTTTTGTCATAGGCTTTCGTCTTTCACAATGCCGCCCAAGGCTCCCAAGGCACCCATTACGTGCAACTGGATGAGATCCAATGTTACTGATGACACTTTAGCTGATTTCGTGAAGACGGGTTACCTGCCCAAAAAGGAGGTCATGTCCTATCGTGCCCCTGACCTGTCGGAACAAAGACCTCAACCAAGAGATGGAGAGGTTGTGATATTTGCTGATCACATGAGCCGGGGCTTTGCTCCTCCCGGCTCAAAATTCTTCAGAGACGTTCTGAATTTTTTCGATCTGCGACCTCAAGACATTGGACCCAATTCCGTGGCGAACATTTGCAACTTTCAAGTGTTTTGTGAGGTATACCTTGGAGAGGAACCCAGTCTGCTGCTCTTTAGGGAGTTATTTTATTTGAATCGCCAGAATGAATGCGCCAACGGGCCTAGTTTGGAACTTGGTGGAATCTCCATTCAACGACGGAGAGATTGCCTCTTTCCTTATGCTGAGCCGCCAAGCCACCCAAAGGACTGGAACCTGACATGGTTCTACTACCAAGATACCTCTCCGGCTGATGAGAACCCTCTGCCCGGCTTTCGTGCCCTGCGTTTGGAGCCAAATCACCCCCTGCCAGACAAACTATCTCAAGCTAAGCGTCAACCACTGATCCCACCATCAACAAGATTAAGGCTCTTCTGGGAAATGGCCTTAACGGCGTCGATCTGGACCGGGTCTGGATCTCTTGGCGGGTGATTCCCTTGAGCCGCCGCCCCATCTTAATGTGTGATTACACGGGCCGGAAGGATGACCCTCTGCGGCACAGCCCCAACGATCTACCTGAGGACATCGTGGACGACATGACCAAGTCCCTCCTGAACGAGAGCTTAGCAGACTGCGGGAGGACCGGCTTAAGCCCCTTCTGCCAAGCTAACCCGGCTCCGGCGGTAAGCTACCAATCTGAGCACTTTACTTTCCATTTTTTCAATTTTCATTTTAACTTCAAGGAAACCTTTGTTGCATTTTTCCAGGCTAATGACAAGTTCTGGAAGGTCAAGTATGACCATGAGGCTGCCAAAAAAGCCAGGAAGGCTAAAAAAGCCGCCAGGAGAGCCGCTCCCCGCAAGAAGGGGAGTAAGCCTAGCGCCTCAGAGCTGCTTCAGTTGGATGATAGCTCTGAGTCAGAGGTAGCCCTTGATTCGTTAGGCTCTTCTTTTGTTTTTCGTCTGTTTTTGACCACCTTATTGACTTGATTATCCGCAGGATGATACCGGAGCGAGTAACCCCGGTGACCTGAAGAGGTAACTATACTTTCCTCCGACTCGACCCCTTGCCAAGGCTGAAAGTCCGAAGAGTAACCCGGAAAGTAAGATTTTCGCATCCTTTAGCTTATCAAGATCCTCAATTTCTTTTGAAGCAACAGATTCATGAGAGCCGGAGGCATACCCGGGCCAGCAAGGATACAGACCTCTCCTCCGGCTTACCCGAAGCATCAAGAAAGCGTTGGACTGAGGTTATCTCCGACTTATACCCTTTTCATCCTTTAGCGGGCGTCACTCGTCAACCACTCAATTCGTCTGACTCAAACTATCAGGAAACTTCACCTTCCTCTGGTGACTCCATGCAATCTAACCTGCCGGCTTTCAAGACCGCACCCGGGTAATGATAATCATCTCATTTTGTGCTTACCTTACTTATGTTTTTTGTACTAACCTTTTGACTTTCAGTGCCCAAGCCAAGCTCAGCAAGAGGGCAAAGAAAAATAGACCGGTCGAAGAGCCGGACTTAGCTGAACCCAATGCCTCTGCCTCTGAGCCGCCATCTGCACCAGCTCCGGGAACCGCCGCCTCAACTGAAGAACAAACCATGGCGGGTTCTGATAACCCGGAGATTCCCAGCTCAGCCCAACCGGCCGATGACCCGGATGTGGTGATTACCCGGACTGAATATGTTGAGCCGGGAAGACCCACTGTGCTGGCCAGATGCTCTGCCAAAGAAGAACTGCTGGAGCGCCGCAGGGCTAGACTGGAGATCACTGACTATGCTAACTTGAGCATTGGAGACATTGTTTCTGGTTATATTGGTCAAGTGCACAACTGCTGGGACCTGGAGATTGATATGGTAAAGCAGATACAGCAAAAATCGGAGGTACAACTCTCTTGCTTACTCCATAGTCATCCTTACCATGCTAGCCCCCAAGTCTATTACTTATGATAGAATATGTTGTAGACTTAACTTCCGGCTTACCTTCTTGAACCGGAAATTAGCCCCCAAGTGCCAAGTGTCTTTGCTTGCAAAGTGCTTGGGACTTTAATGTTGCATGATAAATACTCAAACTGTAACCCGGAATGTATACAGGCTGCCTGCAAGAAATTGGAATCTGAAATCTCCGAGCTGAAGAACCGCCTAAAGACTCAGGAAACTGAGACCCGGAAGGACAATGCCAAATTTGAGTTCAGTGTTGCTGCACAGGAAAAGCTCAAGAAGAAATTTGAAACAGAAAGAAAGACTTGGGCCGAGGAGAAAATTGCTTTGCTCAGCCGGGTCGAACAAGTGGAGGCTGCTCTGACTGAGAGAACCGCCGAACTCTCCGTCTTAAAGCGCCATGTGTCACAGATGGTCGCCGCAATCTTCGGTAAGTCATTCTGCAAGCCTTTAACAAGCTTACATTCTTTATGTCTTAGAAGTCCCACAATTGCCATCAGCTCACCTAACCTTGTTATGCAGGTCCCAGAAGCTCCAACCTTAACCAAAAAGTTCTGACCAAGCTGAAAGCTGTTTACACCTTGGTGGAGCAACTCTACACCGGGTCACAGCGTGCTTTAGCCGTTGTGGCTCTGTCCAATGAGGTTCCGACTCACCTGGCGGACGTACTCAGGCGGCTTGCCGTTCTTCCTCAGCGCTTCCAATAGCTAAGACGGGCCTCCGCAAGAGCCGGAGCTATAGCTGCACTGAGCCGGGCCAAGGCTTTTCTCCTGGAGCTAGACCCGGCCAACATCGCTCTTGGATACCCCAGCCTGAAGGAAGACGGCACCCCCTTTGACCAGAAAGATTTCGCTGCCTGTGTGAAGAGCGTGCGCCCGGTGGCCACCCTGATTGGGAATGACACCGACCTTACCAAGTATTAGCCGGGCTATGACGCGGAAAATCAGAGGATCCCCACTCCACGCTATGAAGCAATCAGCTTGATCCCTCCGACTCGTAAGCATACCTTCGCCCCAGAAGTTGACCCGGCCGGGTTAATTGATGACGAGGCTCAATTTGAAGCTTTGAGCGGCATTGACTGGAAATCATCGACCTTCCAGGTCATGGAATCAGCCGGAGGAGCGGAGAGGGATGAGCCAGAAGCTTCGACCCAACAAGCACCTTGATTTTTAGGCGGCTCATGGTTACATTTTGAAACAATGCCTCACCTTTTGGACTCGGGGAGTCTTGTAATAGAGTAGGACAAACACTTAATTTTGTCGTGCCATCGTGCACGTGTTGAATGCTTAAATCCATTGAAGTTGCTTCCTTATATTCCTCCGGGTTATAATTGATCAGTTATTTTCCTTAAGCTTGAAGAACTGTCTTTAATTATTCTGCACAGAAAAATAAATCACAAGTCTCTAGGCGGCTTACCGCATGGAGAGTCATATACTTAACCCGGAGCATAACCAAGGTCGTAAAGGACCGGCTCTCAACCGTATCTGCAAGATAACCACAATAGCTTACCTGCAAACCTGACAAGTATATATCCGGTTTATGTAACCCAAATAATGAGGTTGAGAACTCAACTCCGGTTCACCAGCATCGATAATGCTTATTGTGTGCTAGCAATATTGTTAATCAAAGTTAAGCCGGCGGAGTAAGAACCGCCCTTGCACACTGTTGATATGACCAGAAGAACTTGTTGCAAATCAGAAGATCAAAACTTAGGGGCTTCCGGTTCGAATACGACCAGAGAACCGTCCCATAGGGGTTAAGCTAAGATTCGAATGCGATCATATAGCCCCCAGTGGCTTTGGCGTTGCCGATCAAGAGGGTACCGACAGCTATGTTCTCTTTGGTTCGAATACGACCCATGTGTGAACAGGAAGCCCCCAAATGACCTTGAGAGTTGTTTAACGACGCTGATTCGAATACGATCCACGTCGGTTCCCAAAGGGGGTTGAGCCATGATTCAAATATGATCAAGAAAAACTCCCCAATGAGCTCGGCAATTTGCCAATCAAATGGGTATCGACAGCTATGTTCTCTTTGGTTCGAATACGACCTATGTTTGAACAGGAAGCCCCCAGGTGACTATATTGTTAACGGCTAGATTCGAATACGATCGTAAGCCGGATCCACCTCCAAGTGATCATGTGATGTTGTAATGGAAATAACACGATTACCTTTGGAGGAGAAAAGGACAGAGGTCCTGCTTTATTATTTATCATAATATATACATGGCTATAGAAATATGTACATTATGAGAGCTGGTGGCTCAAGTGTAATAGGGTCGAAGCTGAGCTATGTTCCACGGCAGACGGGTCTCTTCCTCCGACTTACGTGAATCTTTGTGCTCCCGAACATCGATAAGTTAGTATGACCCGTTGTGCAAGTTCTTGCTGACCACAAAGGGCCCTTCCCAAGGCGGGGATAACTTGTGTGCATCTGTTTGATCTTGGATAAGCCGGAGCACTAGATCACCTTCCTGGAAGACCCGGGACTTAACCCGGCGGCTGTGATAACGACGCAAGTCTTGTTGGTAAATCGCCGAGTGAGCTGCTGTCACATCACGTTGTTCGTCCAACAAGTCAAGAGCATCTTGGCGCGCCCGCTCATTATCCGCCTCAACATAAGCCGCCACTCGAGGTGAGTCATGACGGATGTCGCTAGGGAGGACTGCTTCCGCTCCATAAACCATGAAGAAAGGCGTGTAACCCGTAGATCTGTTAGGAGTAGTATTGATGCTCCATAACACGGAGGGTAACTCCTCCACCCAACAACCCGGCGTCCGTTGCAAAGGGACCAAAAGCCGGGGCTTGATGCCCTTCAAGATCTCCTGATTAGCTCTCTCAGCTTGACCATTGGATTGAGGGTGAGCCACTGATGAAACATCAAGTCGAATATGCTCTCGTTGACAAAACTCCTCCATGGCGCCCTTAGACAGATTGGTACCATTGTCAGTTATAATGCTGTGTGGAAAACCAAAGCGAAATATCACCCTTTTCATGAACTGAACCGCTGTGGCTGCGTCACACTTACTAACTGGCTCTGCTTCAACCCACTTTGTGAACTTGTCGACCGCCACCAAGAGGTGGGTCTTCTTATCCTTGGACCTTTTAAAAGGCCCAACCATATCAAGCCCCCAGACCGCAAATGGCCAAGTAATTGGAATCATCCTCAGCTCCTGAGCCGGCACATGAGCCCGTCGCGAGAACCTCTGACAACCGTCACATTTACTGACCAAGTCCTCCGCATCAGCATGAGCCGTCAGCCAATAAAAACCATGACGAAAAGCCTTGGCCACAAGGGATTTTGAGCCGGCATGATGGCCACAATCCCCCTCGTGAATCTCACGTAAAATTTCTTGACCTTCCTTAGGGGAAACACAACGCTGGAAAGTTCCAGTGACACTGCGACGATGCAGCTCACCATTGATAATTATCATTGACTTAGACCGCCGGGTTATTTGTCTAGCCAAAGTTTCATCCTCAGGCAATTCTCCCCGGGTCATGTAAGCCAAGTATGGTACTGTCCAGTCTGGGGTAATGTGGAGAGCCGCCACCAACTGTGCCTCCGGGTCAGGGACAGCCAAGTCTTCCTCTGTAGGCAACTTAACAGAAGGGTTATGCAAGATGTCCAAGAAAGTATTAGGCGGCACCGACTTTTGCTGAGAGCCTAGCCGGCTTAATGCATCAGCCTCCTCGTTCTTCCTGCGATCGATATGCTCTACTTGGTAACCCTGAAAGTGTCCAGCAATGGCATCAATTTCACGACGATAAGCCGCCATGAGAGGGTCCTTGGAATCCCACTTGCCCGACAGTTGTTGAGCCACTAAATCTGAGTCGCCAAAGCACCTTACCCGGTTCAAGCTCATCTCCTTAGCCATCTGAAGACCATGGAGCAAGGCCTCGTACTCAGCCGCATTGTTAGTACAGGGAAACATCAACCGTAGCACATAACGAAACTTGTCACCTCTAGGGGAAGTTAATACAACTCCAGCCCCCGAGCCCTCCAATTGCCTAGACCCGTCGAAGTGAATAGTCCAATATGTATTATCCGGCTTCTCTTCAGGCACCTGCAGCTCTGTCCAATCGTTGATGAAATCCACCAATGCTTGAGATTTGACAGCAGTGCGTGGCACGTATTTCAGACCATGAGGCCCAAGCTCTATAGCCCACTTAGCCACTCTTCCTGTGGCTTCTCTGTTTTGGATGATATCTCCTAAGGGAGCAGAACTAACCACAGTGATGGGGTGACCCTGGAAATAATGCTTAAGCTTCCGGCTTGCCATGAACACACCATAAACAAGCTTCTGCCAATGTGGATACCGCTGCTTGGACTCAATGAGCACTTCACTGACGTAGTAAACCGGCCGCTGAACCGGATACTCCTTACCCTCTTCCTTGCGCTCCACCACCACAGCCACGCTGACGGCTCGTGTGTTAGCAGCCACATACAGTAATAAGGGCTCCTTGTTAACCGGAGCAGCAAGAACTGGGGGCTCAGCTAGCTGTCTCTTCAAATCCTCAAAAGCAGCATTAGCAGCATCATTCCAGACAAAGTCATCTGTTTTCTTCATCAACTGGTACAGTGGCATGGCCTTTTCACCCAAACGGCTTATAAACCGGCTCAAAGCAGCGATGCGGCCTGCCAGACGCTGGACGTCGTTGATGCACGCCGGCTTAGCCAGAGAGGTGATTGCCTTGATCTTTTCCGGGTTAGCTTCAATGCCTCTATTAGAAACCAGGAAACCCAAGAGCTTGCCTGCGGGAACACCAAAAACACACTTGGCCGGGTTAAGCATCATCTTGTAAACCCGGAGATTATCAAAGGTTTCTCTAAGATCATTTATCAGGGTCTCCTTCTCCCTGGACTTAACCACGATATCATCCACATAGGCATGAACATTACGCCCAATCTGGTTATGAAGACAATTCTGCACACAACGCTGATAAGTCGCCTGTGCACTCTTGAGTCGAAAAGGCATAGACACATAACAGAAGGCTCCAAAGGGAGTGATGAACGCCGTCTTCTCCTGGTCCTTAACTGCCATTTTAATCTGATGGTATCCAGAATAAGCATCCAAAAAACTTAAGCGCTCACAACCCGCCGTAGCATTAATGATTTGATCAATACGGGGGAGAGCAAAAGGATCAGCCGGACAAGCCTTGTTTAAGTCCGTGTAATCCACACACATCCGCCAGGTGCCGTTCTTCTTAAGCAAAAGTACCGGGTTAGCTAACCATTCTGGATGAAAGACTTCAACAATAAACCTGGCCGCCAAGAGCCGGGCCACCTCCTCACCAATGGCTTTCCGCCTCTCCTCATTAAACTGCCGAAGGAATTGCTTGACCGGCTTAAACTTCGGAGCAATATTGAGAGTGTGCTCAGCGAGTTCTCTAGGTACACCTGGCATGTCAGAAGGTTTCCATGCAAAAATGTCCCTGTTCTCACGGATGAACTCGATGAGCGCGCTTTCCTATTTCGGATCCAGATTGGCACTGATGCTAAACTGCTGAGATGAGTCACCCGGAACGAAGTCAACAAGTTTAGTCTCATCAGCTGACTTAAATTTCATTGCCGGCTCATGCTCCGTGGTCGGCTTTTTCAAAGATGTCATATCTGCCAGGTCAACATTGTCCTTGTAAAACTTCAACTCCTCTGTTGCACAAACAGATTCTACATAAGCCACGTCACCTTCCTCACACTCCAAGGCTATCTTTCGGCTGCCATGAACCGTAATGGTCCCGTTGTGACCCGGCATCTTGAGCTGTAGATACACGTAACACGGCCGTGCCATGAACTTGGCGTAAGCCGGCCGCCCAAATATAGCATGATACAGACTTCTTATCTTAACCACCTCAAAGGTTAATTTTTCCGCCCTGTAGTTGTACTCATCTCCAAAAGCCACTTCCAGCTCGATCTTACCAACTGGATATGCCGACTAACCAGGCACCACACCATGGAAAACAGTATTGGACTGGCTGAGGTTCTTATCAATCAACCCCATACGACGGAAGGTCTCATAATAGAGGATGTTGATGCTGTTGCCTCCATCCATGAGCACCTTAGTGAATTTATATCCCCCCACCTGAAGAGCCACCACCAGGGCCAGGTGACCCGGATTATCACCCCGGGGAGGGTGATCTTCCCTACTCCACACAATAGGTTGCTCCGACCATCTTAAATAGCGTGGAACCGCCGGCTCAACAGCATTCACAGCCCTCTTATGAAGCTTCTGATCTCGCTTGCACAGACTGGTGGTAAACACATGATACTGTCCACCATTGAGCTGCTTTGGATTGGTCTGGTATCCCCCTACTGCTGTTGATGACCCTGGCCGGACTGCTGATTAAAGCCCCCTTGAACATTCCGAGGATTGGAATTTGAGCCGCCGCCCGAGCCATGAAAGCCGCCCGAGCCATTGTTGCCATTAAAGGCATTGGAATTCTTAAAGGCCTTCATGATTGCGCAATCTTTCCATAGATGAGTAGCTGGCTTCTCCCTAGAGCCATGCCTTGGACAAGGCTCATTCAACAACTGCTCAAGCGTCGGGCCTGACCCGCCGGCTCGGGGAGGTGGCCTCCCCTTACGTCGCTGGTTGTTACCCAGTGAGCTGGCGTTGGCCACAAACTCTATGCTGCCATCAGCCTTACGCTTGCTACCTCCTTGGTTCGCCGGGTTATGCTGAGGACCCTTGCCATTGCCGTTCTTCTTTCCCTTCCCTGTCCTTTCATCATCCGACACAGGGTCCTTGGTACTATCAGAGTCGGCGTACTTGACGAGAGCCGCCATCAGCGTACCCATATCATTGCAATCGCGCTTGAGCCGCCCGAGTTTCATCTTCAGGGGCATGAAACGGCAATTCTGCTCCAACATTAAGACTGCAGAGCCGGCATCCATCTTATCAGATGAGTGTATTATCTCTTTGACCCGGCAAACCCAATGGGTTGTAGACTCACCCTCCTGCTGCTTACAGTTAGTCAAATCCACAATGGACATAGACTGCCTACAGGTATCTTTGAAGTTTTGGATGAACCGGGCTTTTAGCTCAGCCCAAGACCCGATAGAATTCGGTGGCAGCCCTTTCAACCAAGTGCGGGCAGTCCTATCTAACATCATGGTGAAGTACTTGGCCATTGCCGCTTCACTGACCTCCAGCAACTCCATAGCCATCTCGTAACTCTCGATCCATGCTCCGGGTTGCAAATCAGCTGTGTAATTAGGCACTTTCCTTGGCCCTTTGAAATCCTTGGGCAGACGTTCGTTACGGAGAGCCGGCACCAGACAAGGAACACCTCCAGTCCTCGTAGGTACACCCACGCCGATGGAAGCCGTCGGATAAGCCGGGTGTGGCTGGTAAGCCGTCAACTGAGGCACCTGCTCCGCCTCTTGCCGTGCTCTGTCTTGGTCTACCGCGTGAAAGGCTTCGTTATGAGCCGGGCCGTGGCCAGGAGGCAAGTCATGGCGTCGGACATTACTTGAGCCGGTCGCTGAGACCATGTGTCTGCTATAACTCGGGCTCCGGCCTGGACGAGGGGTTGAATGAATCCTGTCCCGGCTATAAGAATATGCCTCTTGCTGCGCCAGAGCCGTCCGAAGGAGTTCTCTGACCCGGCGGGTTTCAACCGCCGTTGGAGAGTCACCATCGATTGGGAGAGCCGCCAGCCGCGCCGCGGCGGCGACCATGTTTTCCAACGGGTTGGCATAATGACCCGGTGGTATTGGTACGTACTGAGGCGGGGCAGGGTTCACCCGGGGAGGTCCCATCACTTGGGGCTGAATTGGCGTTCCAGCCCCGGGCACTATGATCTCTGGCGGGTTACTAGACCCTGCACTAGGCGTGTTGAAGAGGTTTCGAGGATCGTAAACCGGAGGGAGTCGAGATTGGGCCTTTTGATGCCTGCTTCTCATGACCTCATTGGACGCGTTTTGATCCATCGTGAGCCGGAAAGACTGTGCCTGAATCAGCTGAGTCTGGGCGTCGAGAGCCGCCCTCTCTACAGCCATCCTGATCCCTTCCGCCGCCAGATCCTCCTTGGCTTTTGCTAGATCCAACTTTAGCTGTGCCACCTCCGCGTCATGCTGAACTTGATCCGCCAGGGCAACCGTAGCGGTCAACAGGACCGTCATCTTGTCTGTGAGATCCATCAGCACCTGAGCCGGCGAAGGCACAGGGCTTCCTGACCCGGCGGTGGGGCTTTGAACAGGTTGTGCGCCAGCCATGAAGATCCCAACCCGGCTCGGCGGCTCAAAGGGGTCCGGAATACTGTCGCCATCGGAACTGTCGTGGAATTGTCACGACAGATGTCCTCGTGCAAGGACTTAGTCGTGGAGCCATCGCAGCTAGGAAGCTTAAAGGGGTTAAACGGGACAAGGAACACGAGGGTTATACTGGTTCGTCCCCTTACAGTGAAGGTAAAAGCCTACGTCCAGTTGAGGTGGTATTGATTAGGGTTTCGACGACCAGGAGCTAAACCGTCCTGCCTGGTTATCGATTTGGTCTTACTTGTCCCTAAACCGCCGCCGGGTCGTCCCTTTATATAGAGAGGTTGACGCCCAGCGGCTCTCAGAGTCCCGGCCGGCTCATAACAGTGTCCGGCTCGGACTCTTAACTATTCTTGCCTTACACTACAAGTTTCACCATAACGGCGGTTAGCACTACGGGCCTTAAGCCATCTCTGGGTCTTAAGCCCATTATTGACCCGCCGTCTTCAAGTTTGGTACTGAGCTTCGCGTGATGACCATTATGACGTAACCCGGCCCCTCCTGGGCGGGTGGCTCCAATGGTTATATCCTCAACAACAACAAAAGGCCTGTTGGCATAAAGTTTACAGTCCTTGCAGATAAAAGCACCATCAGATGTATAGAAGCACAGATCATTTGACCTGAGTGCTAATGTTTCAGGCTGTAGAATCTGATGGAGCAGCACGATCTTCACCTTTTTTCTGCCATTGCTCTTGAACAACGAAGCGAATGTCTGATAGTCTGGTTTCAAAACCATTCATATCTTGACGACATTTGCCAACCACTATTCTTGTTTCCAAAATGATGTCCCTTAGGGATTGGACTTGTGTCTGGAGCACATATATATCACTCTGTCTAGCAGGAAGATTTTGTTCAGTAGGCGATTTGGACGAGGTTACCTTGACAACCAACCCAGAATTACGTAGGAAGGTGCTTTTTGCACTTTTAGTGGAGAGATACGGACGCACTGCAGCAAGAGGTGACATTGTGCCTGTGGTAGCCTCGTCACCTTCAGGTGGTTCTGGCTGTTCAATCATTTTTTCCATAGCTTCCTGAAAGTTTGTACTTGTAGATTAGTGTACCAGATAAGTTACTAATGAGATAAAAACAAACAAAGTAGGTTACACGTTTATACATAACTTATTTTGGTGAACTACTGTAATACATTAGCATGTATTGTAGTGCCAACTACATAATAAAATCACTTTCGGAACATATGTTCATGTAGCATGCCTACTGTATTGTCTATTTCCTCACATTCGTTGACATCTAAGGATAAAGAGACATGGTTTAAGGTATGATGAACATAGTATGACATCATTCATATCATGGCCAAACAGATATAAAACAAACAAGCTATTTTATCATTGTGTGCGTACGTGAACATAACAACTAGAATACAGATCAAGACCAAAAGAATATCCTTCATCTCTTTTAAACCATGTAAGGTGAAATGATACGTTAAGACAACTGTGTATAAAAGTGAACAGAGTAACTGACATTGGCTGCAAACCAAGTTGTTAAATGAACACATCACAATACCAATCAGTTCAAAGGCAGGAGGAGTAAGGACTTACAACAGCGGCTTGAACTGGTGTGCTCATGCCCTTCATCTTGCTGGTGTGGCAATCCTTGAAGATTTGCACTGCACTCGGTTCAGGTTCTTTTTGGTCCGCACAGGCTTTCCTCTGTATTTGGAACAAGTCAATATAGATACGATAATATGGCATAGAAAAAAGAAGGAAGTAGCAGCTATTTACAAGAGCCTCGCAGTGTGCAATATAGCTACGATATCCTGTTGTCTGTTGGAATTTCACTTTAGAACGGTTGGTCTTGTTCTTCAAACAGTTAGCCTAGAAGAAAATACACATGTAAGGCACATACATAAATACAAGTTCAATATGTGGTTTGATCAAATACATATAGCCTACCTGATACTTTGGATCAGACCAGTGTTTAACAAGGGCTGTCCAGTCTTCATATGTAATATATTCCACTGGAGATGTTTGGGCGATTTCATTGTTAGCCTTGCCTTCCAAGTGAGATTTTCTAAGGTGGTACCGATACTATCGCAGAGCAGACTGAAAAACACGAGTGCATGCTTGTTTAGTTGCATCATCTTTCGGATCCAACTTGAACCTCATCTGTTGAAAAAAGAATGTGAGTCTTATTAGGAGGAAGCTAGAAAGTATGGGACAGAGCAAGACAATATTACTAATTGCGATGAATAACATTACTTATGGATAAATGGTCAAGGAAGGTGTTAAACTGGGTATTGTCTTTCTCATTCTTGTACTGGATCCACGTTGGGAGGATACATGCATGACACCTAACGACAATGGCTGCCTTTGATACTAACTTGGCTGACTCTGTTGCATCGCGTGGCCTTTTTAAACCTGCCTCAAAATGGATCTCCATTCTTCCTCCTTTAGATTTTGTTAGTCTGTCGAGCATTATCCCTGATGTCTGTTTCCGCTTGCGTCGTGGTGCTAGTTCAACAACGAATATGGAAAGTGTTACTGTACATCAAACTGTGACAGTACATATAAAGGAGCATGCAACTGCAACTTGACTCGATCAGGTACCGTCTTGGTGTTGATGCTCATGAGGTTCATCTGATCTTGCCAAGTCCTGTTGTGTCAGCAGTGCTTCGGAAGTAGTGTTAGGTGTGAAGGCAGCTTGGGAACTGGCCAGTTCCGGAGCAAACGAACGAGTAACTCGTTGAGATGCTGGTACAGTTGAAGCGGATGCTGCAGCTGGTGGAGCAGGTGATACCGTGTTTGTAGATTTAGCCAGTGGACTTGGACCTTCTACTGCACTATAAGTACCAGCAGAATCTGGACGGCCGATCCTTTTCTGTTTCACCCGACGAGTAACACCACTCCCTACTATATTATTTTCCTTGCTCTTTTTTGACTTTGCCATGTCAAGCCGTACCCACAACACAAAAGAATAAAATCGCTCTTCAAAACTCATTGATGCATGATATAGACAAGCAATACTTTGATGTAAGACAACCGTATGAGGATGGAATATGTAAGGAAAACAGGACGGCATGACATATTCACAGCTACGATGTGTAAACTAAGCAGAAGGATTTTCAAGAAAATAGAAGTGATGCAAGCTAGACACCATATGAAAGATGCAACCAATATTACTCTGCCAAGTGAAAAGTGTCTTGTCATAAGTTTCAATTCGAAAAATTAGAAGCAGTACAACGTAGAAATCAATGCAAGATGCAACCACTATCAAACTGCCATGTTAAAAGTGTCGAATCATGAGTGACTGATGCGGGATACACAACAACAGTACTTTGATGTAAGAACATGGTATGATAGATAGATGTAGTGTATTCTAGACACAGAACGCCATGTCATATGCACATGTATAACGTATGAACTCAGCAGGTGCAATTTAATCAAAATAGAAGAAATACATGCTAGACAACATATGCAATATGAAACCAATTATCACACTGTCAACTTAGAGCAAGCACCTGCGATGGAGTACGGGAGATGAACTCATCATGTGGACTTGGGACTTCAACTTCATTAGCAGTAGCAGTGGCAAATCTAGAGAGTCTCTGTTTGCGTCGGTGCGGAGGACCACCAACATCCCCTAAGTTACTCTTTTCCTTCCTATTTTTTGATATTGCCTTATGAAGTCAAAACCACAAGAAGATGAATAAAATTAGCTCTGCATAACTGGTTGATGCATGATACAGACGAACACTACTTTGATGTAAGGCAAGCGCAGGATAGGAGGATGGAATATATACAAAAAAGACAGCGTTTCATATTCACACGTACGATAGGAGGATGGAATATGTATGAAAAAACAGTAAGCGGAAGGCATTTCAACAAAATTAGAAGAAATGAAAGCTTGGCACCATATGAACATGCAACCAATATCACTCTATCAGGTAAAAAGTGTCTCGTCGTAAGTGCCATTTCAAGAAATTAGAAGCAGTACAAGCTAGAAGACAATCCAAGATGCAACCTACACCACAGTCCCAAGTTAAATGTGTCTTATGGGTAAGTGATCGTTGCGGGTATAAGTTGTAAGCTACGCAGATGCAATTCAACATAATCAGAAGCAATACAAACTAGACATCATACGGAAAACACAACCACATATAACAGTTTCAAGTTAGAGCAAGCACCTGTGATGGTGGAGTAGGGGAGATGTGCTCATCATGTACACGTATGTTCTAGAAACAGGAACACGTGTCATATTCAAAGGCATTATGTGTAAAATAAGCAGATGCAATTCAACAAAGTTAGAAGCAATACAAGCTAGACATCATACGCAACATGCAACCACATATAATAGTGCCAAGTTAGAGCAAGCACCTGTGATGGTGGAGTAGGGGAGATGTGCTCATCATCTACATAGCTACGTTGACTGTCTAGCCTTGCGTTGTCTTGCGAATCTTGTCGGGAGGATGGCGGAGTAGAATCTGTAGAGAACCTCCGTTTCAGTTGCTCGAAAGGACCACCATCATCCAATGCCTTGCCAATTTCCTTCAGCTTTATTGATTTTGCATTGTGAGGTCAAACCGACAAGAAAAAGGAATATAATTCGCTCTTCAGGACTCATTCATGCATGATACCGACGAACACTACTCTGATGAAAGGCAAAGTCATGATACGAGGATGGAATATGTACGAAAAAATGGACGGCTTGACAAATTCACACCTATGATGTGGTAACTAAGCAGAAGGCACTTCAACAAATTAGAAGCACTGCAAACTAGACACCATATGAAAGGTGCAATCAATATCACTCTGCCAAGTTAAAACTGTCTCGTCATAGGTGGCGTTCATCAAACTAGAAGCAATACATGCTAGAAATCATATTCAAGACGCAAACCAATATCACACTGCCAACTTAAAGGTGTTCCATCATAAGTGACTGATGCAGGATACATAAGAAGAGTAGTTTCATGTAAGAACATGGTGTGATAGACAGATATAGTATGTACCAAAAACAGGAAAGCGTGTCATATTCACACGTATCATGTGTAAGCTAAGAAGATGCAGTTACACTAATTAGGAGCAATACAAGCTAGATACCATATGCAACATGCAACCAGATATCACACTGCCAAGTTAGAGCAAGCACCTTGGATGGTGGAGTAGGGGAGCGGAGACTTGGACCTTGTAATGCACTATCAGTACAAGGAGAATCGGTACAGATGCTTCGTTTACGTTGCTGTAGAGGACCACCATCATCGCCTTCCTTACTATTTTCCTTCCCCTTTCTTGATTTTGCCTTGTCAAGTCAAACCCACAAGAAAAAAGAATAAAATTTGCTCTTCAGAACTCATTGATGCATGATACTGACGAACACTACTTTCATGTAAGGCAGCCGCATGATAAGAGGATGGAATATGTATGAAAAACAGGACGGCGTGACATATTGACATGTATGATGTATAAAGTGTAAACTAAGCACAAGGTGCTTGAACTTGTTAGAATCAATGCAAGCTAGAAACCATATGAAAGATGAAACCAATATCAGTCTGCCAAATTAAAAGGGTGCCCTAACAAATGTATTTGACCAAATTAGAAGCAATACATGGCAACAGGCTAGAAATAATATGCAATATGCAACGAATAAAGGTGACTCATTGTAAGTGATTGATGCAGGATACAGAAGAGAGGTAGTTTCATGTAAGAACAAGGTTAACACATAGATGTAGTGTGTACCAAAAATAGGAAGGCATGTCATATTCACAAGTATAATGTGTAAACTAAGCAGATGCAATTTACCCTAATTAGAAGCATTACAAGCTAGACACCGTATGCTACATGCAACCACACATCACACTGCGAAGTTAGAGCAAGCACCTGTGATGGTGGTGTGGGGGAATTGCGGTCACCAACTAGAGAGCTATGTTGACTATCTTCATTTAGCCTTGCTGTTTCTTGAGAATCATGTGGGGAGGATGACACTGCACTCTTTAAACGAGTATGGCGTCTCACAGTAACCCACCCGGGTGACTGTCTCATCATAAGTGATTGACGAGGGATACAAAAGAGCATTAGTTTGATGTACGAACATGGTTAATAGACATATGTAGTATGTATCAAAAACAGGAAGGCATGTCATTATCAAAGGTATAACGTGTAAAGTAAGCAGATGCAATTTAACCAAATTGGAAGCAATACAAGCTAGACACCATATGCAACATGCAACCACATTTGACAGTGCAAAGTTAAAGCAAGCACCTGGGATGGTTGTGTGTGGCAATTGAGATCATCAACTGCAGAGCTACGTTTACTGTCTCCAACTGCTGACACTGCATCCTTTAGAGCGCTGAAACGCTTAGTGCTTATCTTCGAATTACACTGGAGCGACTTCTATCTTTTCTTTTCAGCATTCATCAACACTGCGTCAGAGTCTGAAATACCCATGCATAAAAAACAATAGTGTGAGTATGGGTGAAGTGTGTGCACAATTAGTACAGTGTAAAGGTAGCAGATAGCAGGTGGTGAAAAATAAATGACGGGAGACATATGATAGCTCTACAACATGCATGGCACACTAAATTACTATAGGATTCTATGAAAATAACATTCGACTGAAAACAAATAGGTCAGTCCATTTTTCTGCACCGTCCGATGTACAAAGAACAGGCAGATTGCCTTCATCTACCTCCAGCCAGTCAGTGTTGACGATCTTCCTTGAAACGGCAGCGACCACCGGCCCAGTCCCCTGCCTGCGCCCTCCCCTCAACCTCACAGCACCGTCGTGCTTGGCACTGCCCCCCGGCAATCCATTCAAGCCCCGCCGACCTCCAGATTGGGCGCAAGCAGCTCCTGTGCCCCACACCCCTATGATAGACACCGATGCGCCGCTTCCCCGGTGAACAGGCGGACTAGGTGCTCCGCGCGCCTAAGCGGGTGCTTCTTCTTTTAATTGCGGTTCGACTGACCCTGAATTGAAATCCAGGCGGGCTACTGACCTCTAGCAAAAGTGAAATAGTAAAGGGAGGAAACCTTGTGCATTTAGTATCACGAAGAAGATGCAGTAAGAAGCGCTCAATGTCAGGACCGGATTTTTCGGGATATATTTTCCCAGAAAATGATCCTTGTGCTCATCAGCCCCAGGATTACTGTTAGCTGATGAGGCACCAACTTGATACAGAAATTCCAAGCAACGTACATAATATGTAGTACAAGACCATTGTGGCCTATGAGTACAACAAATGGTTTCTAGTGGCTGATGGCGGAAGCGCTTTGTTGTTCATCTGCGTCTATGGGACTCCATTTCCCATAGGAACAGCTGACCTGGATAACTCCTATCTTCGCGAGGCTGCTGTCACCATTGCGTGGGTTCCGGGGCTATCATCGGAACGCTCCTCTCCTTGCACGAAATCTGGCCAAGACAATAGCCAGGGACAAGCCAGTGAGTACTTTGAATGTACTCGCAAACATTATGAACACTGGTATAATATAACAAGGGATAATCATGCTCCGAAATATTCTATGATCATAACGTCAGTCACAAAATAAAAATTCATGAAGCACGCAAGCAGGTTATTCATATACGACATGAATATGCAATAAGGGAGTAGAAATAGAATGCACCGATCGGGTGTCTGAAGCGACGCCTCGAAAGGATAATAAGACAAATCATGCCTCAGTCGGGCGTCTAAGCGACACCACATAAAGGGCTTATAAATAAAAGAAATAACAAGCATGCCACAGTCGGGCGTCTATGCGACACCACATAAAGGGCTTATAAATAATAGAAATAACAAGCATGCCACAGTCGGGCGTCTGTGCGACACCACATAAAGGGCTTATAAATAATTTAAATAACAAGCATGCCACAGTCGGGCGTCTGAGCGACACCACATAAAGGGCTTATAAATAATTTAAATAAGAAGCATGCCACAGTCGGGCGTCTGAGCGACACCACATAAAGGGCTTATAAATAATTTAAATAACAAGCATGCCACAGTCGGGCGTCTGAGCGACACCACATAAAGGGCTTATAAGTAATTTAAATAACAAGCATGCCACAGTCGGGCGTCTGAGCGACACCACATAAAGGGCTTATAAGTAATTTAAATAACAAGCATGCCACAGTCGGGCGTCTGAGCGACGCCACATAAAGGGCTTATAAGAGAATGATCACAGTGAATATCCAGGAGGTAGAACCGTCCCAGGGATACTCAATAATTCAAATAATGTAAATGGTTAGTCCATAATAATAGTGATCATAATCATCATGAGTCACAAGTCATGATCCATGTTCTGGTTTAGCAATTTTTCCTCCGAAGACCGACACTTGACCCATCCCAGACTGTAGTCCGTAACCATGGACACGGCTATTCGAATAGATATAATCTCTGCAGAGGGTGTACTCTTTACCCACGAGTAACGGATTTCTTTAGTCCATCGGGACTAATTCTGTCTACGGTCTTTTAATTGAAAACACACCTAACCGCACACACCAGCCTAACTTACCGGTGTCTGGAATCACCCACGACACCCGTTAAGCGAAACTCTAAGTGGGGAGGCTACAACCTCGATTAGCATGGGATCACAAAATTTATACCGCGCGCAAACTAGGGGAGCTACCCCTTCGGCTCCAACCGAAAACACCCATGCCCCCGGACCAGGTGGCATGCCTACCGGGGGCCTCCGGTATCTTCCACCATGGCCTCTCTGTACGGTGTGTGCTAGGAAGGGGTTGACAACTTACTAAACCGTACCCTACCTGTGGCAGGGACAAGTGGTAGTACGCAACAAGTATGGGGGTTACTGGAACAAGAGTCGATCTACGGTCGACTCAGGAGGTTTAAGTATTCCCTGCATGGTTAGCATAACAAATATGTTTCAACCAACAGACAAAATCACCACTCATCATACCTCACTATGCCATACCGGACACAACCGTCTCGACGAAGACTGGAGACAAGCCCGTGTCTACCCAAGACAGAGACTTTCCCGGATTCCTTCCGCTAGGCATGAAAGGCATACGAGGGTGATTACTATCACAAGCATATCAAATTCCAACAGCAAGGAACATTCATTATGCACTCATGAGTATGATCATATCATCGCATAAAATAATGAATACTTTGTGTTAAGGTGGTGTTGTAACCGTATCAAACAACACACATAATATTATGCCAGGGTTCAGAATGCTTGCCTTCAAGTGGTGGAGAGGCAGGGTGCATTCCAAAACTTTTGAAAGTTTCCTTCTCCCTCCAAAAATCCTATTTTGAGAAAATTCAAATTAACACATAGTTTTAAAACAGTACAAAAAGTTGTCTGAATTTTTTTCAAATAAATATGAGAATAAACTAGACCAATTTTGAGAAACAACAGAAAAAGAATCAAATCATTTGGGCTTATATTTAAAAAGTTATAGTCAGTCAAAGTTTAGTCAAAATCTGTTTTTAAAACAAAACAGAAAAAGAGAAAAAAAATGGTTCGAATAAGAATACGGAGGAGACGTACTCTGGGTTTTACGCTTTCACTTAAACCAGCGCGGGCCGTTGCTGGATCACTGACAGTGGGTCCCTTGGGCCCACTGGTCAGGTTTGACCAGTCGCCCGTGCCGCCCTCCTCCTCTGTCCGAGCGGTGGCGGGGTTCCGGCGATCGACGCCGGTGATTGGCGGCTCCTCGTGGGGCTCCGACGGCGGGGATAGGTTCACTGCGCTAGGGCGATCCTCCCGGTGGTCGAGAGGGTCATGGGGGTGAAGGGAGTCGCCGGCGGCGAGCTCTGCGGCGGACGGCGGCTTCGGGAGGATTGGGGACTTGGGCTATGGTGGCTCCCGATCAAAGCTGAGAGGCTGGGTGGCTCCGCAAGATCGAGGGGGGTCGGACGGTGGTGCTGGCTGGGCTAGGTGGGCTCTGCTCGCGGCGCACGACACCGGAGCGTGGCGGCGGCCGAGCTGACCGGAGATGGGGAAGACGGCCTCTCCCCATCGATTGCCGGCTATGGGGGCATCAGAGGGATGGCCTGTGGTTGCCTGGGGGTTTGGAGGAGCTCGGGGGTTCCTTTTATAGGCGGCCGAGGTCGGTTCCCGCGGTCGTGGGTAAGGACGCCGGCGAACCGCCGTTCTGTTACAGCAGGGCGACGTGGAGGCGGTTGGGGCTGGTCGGTGCATTCCGACGAACTCCCCACTGCTCAAGGGGGCGAGCTGGCGCACGACTGTGGCTCAGGCGGCGCCGTCCATGGCAGAGGCTGTCGGAGCGGCGGTGGCGGCTTGCGGTGGTGGTGCTGTGGGGTGCCAGGGGTGGCCAGGGCGGCTCTGCGATGAGGGAGAGGTCGGGGCACGCTGGTTGCGAGTGGGAATGGATCAGAACGAGCGCGGGGAGGCGGCAGTGGGACGCGGCGACTCGGGTGCACGCACGTGCAAAACGCGCGCTCTGGCCGCACCCAGAGCATGCACGCTAGGTGCTCGACGCAATGCCATCGTGTGCTAGGGGGCTTGGATGAGTCTGGGGGTTAGCAGTTCTAGGTTAGAGTCATCTATGAGCTTAGTGGACATGCTGGTTTGGCAAAACAAGCAGGTTCAAAATGCAAACTAGGGCTCATGCCAATTCTGTTCATGCACTCAAGGTGTTTGACAGAATGCCAAGGGCATCTAGGCAACTCTTGGGGTGGCCAAAAACTCCAGATCATAGTCTCTTTGGATGATAAAGAGGGTGGCAAGGTTAGTTTGTCAAAAACAAAAACTTGTTAGTGCAAGTTTTTGAGAAAACCAAATCTGGACAGAAACTAAAGGCTGTAATTGCATGAACCAAAAATACTCCAATGGGTCCACTCTCCTGGACTTAAGGGTTTTGTATGGTGGTTTATAAGCAGGAAAAAGAATCATGGGTATTAGGGCAAGTTAAAATATGGTTGTAGTAGAAAACATCTCACTGGACCAGAGAGTAAAAGAGGATGTTTTGCTCAAATTTTTCAAAGAACATCAATGGGTTTTTGCATAAAGTTGAATATTATACTCCTATTAACATCCCCTAATTTTGGTGAAAATTTTAAATGCATTTATCAAATGGTTGTAGTGCAAAAGAGGCTCTAAAGCTTATAAAAATCATTTTTAAAAGAATAAAGCTCAGGAAAAACAATCATGCAAATAAATCCACTGATAAAAGAAATGTTTTCTTGAGAGGGTATACAAGTCCAATAATATTTTTGGAAAGTTTTCACTTGGGGTAAAAACTCCACAATATCAAAGAAAAGAGAGGTTCTGAAATCAAAAGATAAATCCAGAAAATAAAAATTTAATTTCCTGGCAAAATTTTAATTGATAAATCATGGTTAAATTTTTGGGGTGTTACACTCAACTAGTTTCTTTTGTGGGATGAATACGGTGTGAGCAGAGACGTAAGGTTTGCACGAATAAGGGAAGAGGAGTACCTCTTTCTGCTGGCAGTGCTGTGTCCTCCTTCTGTTTTTCCAACAATCTTCTTATGGTTCGCTGGAAACGAGAAGTTGTGGAGGACGGTGCAGCCTTGGACGAACCCATGGCCAAGTTGTTGAGTGTGGTGCGGTGGCCGTCTGTCGGTGGCAGGGAAGCAGATCCGAGGCAGTGAACAACGACGTAGCGGGAACAGCTCCGGTGCGGTGGACGGTTGCGACAGTGGAGCGACAGCAGTGAGACGCAGGACGGCATGGTCGGAGTAGTTCTGGTATAGCGCACGTCGGCGTCGGCGTCGTGGAGGCAGCTCTACATCGGCTTCAGCTGCTAAGTCCTTGAGGGCATTGCGGTTGCGGTTGCGTTGGACGACGACGTCGGGGTACCGGCTCCGGCGTGATGGAGGAGGGCGGCGGTGGATTGGGCGCTATGGGGTGGAGGACGGAGGAGGCTGGGGTTTCGCGGCTGGTGGAGAGGGCGTTTTGTCGCCCACGGAGTATGAATGGGGAAACGGAGGGAGGCGGGGAACTAAGGGGGAACAATGTTTTGGTTTGGGACGCGCTTGTTTGAAATCTGGGGAAAGTTACAAACTTTTCCCCCATCTAAAATTTCGGACATATTGCGGGTTGGGGGTAGGACAGTAATCTCAGGTGTCCCAAATGTGGGCGGGATAGATTTCGGCCGAGCGCATGGGTGTTTAGGTGCCCACGGCGTATGAATGCTTCTCGGAGGCGGTTGAGACTGGCGTCTTGGTGAAGTTACAAACCTACCCCGGTTTAGACCTTTGGACATCGGGCCGATAGGCTACACGGGCCAGAGTCAGGACAGTAATTTCCTACCACCAAACATTAGTCTCGCGTGGTTTCGGGTGACCAGAGGCCTATTTGGCGCTTCGTTCAATATTTGGGAGCAGAAGCATTAACGTTTTCGGTTCTCTTGAATTGAACATTCAGGATTTGTCAAACTTCACAAATCTTTACTCTTGAAAATCCTAAAGCTACAATTATTTTGGAATGGAGGTGGTACATTTGAATATAGATTGTACATGAGTATATATTAAAAAATATGCAACTTACCTCAGTTCATGCATGGTTCCAGATATAATCTCCTTGGTTGCAAAAAAAAAAGTTAGACATGCGTATGAATATATATAGCATGTTCAAACGCACAACAAAGATTGATGTCCCCTTTTACATCTGATTTACAAATGCCATTATCTCGGGTTCAAATAGATGAATGCACTTCCTATGAATTGGAATCTTCGAAACCCCCTTTATGTTGAATTCGACATGTATTCTATTTCATAGCTAGCAATTTGGAATGTATCCATGCAAGTGACAAATGTATAAAGTGCTTCACACTACCAACATGGAGTGCACTAATTAATGTTTATATATATTGCAGAAGCATCCATTGCCTGTATTTCAAACCGCTCTCACTCTATGGATCGATAATATGAAATAAACACATGCACATGCTAGAATTCAATAGAGATGGGTGTCTGATAGACCGATTTTCGTCCATACGCAATTTGCAAAAATTCATGATCTCATCCAAAAATAATAATGCCATTTATATTTTAATTTAATGCGTAGAACCGCCTTTTACACGTAGATGCACTATGCCTCGGCCCGTTCTCACAAACGCGCTATATCTCTCTCTATCTACCGCATAAGTGCACACACTTTATATGCATTGGCATTTCTCTTTCACACATGCTCACAATCTCTCTCGGGGTGTCGGGGAGTCTCACGCACATGCTCTCTCTGTATCTCTCTCTCTCTCTTTCTGACTACTATGGTACCACTCTTTTCACTAATCTCAGTTGGAAAACACTATTTCTCTCACATGCATATATACACATGCACGGTCTCTACTAGCCCTCTATACGCACATATATGTGCCTACGTGTCTCCCGCACGCACATTATCTTTAGGCCTCTCTCGCACATATTGCCCCCCAGACACACCTCTCTCTTAGTAGTTGGCAGATATGATTCCATCATATCATTCGGTAGGATATCCTTGTCTATTAGGCTGGATGGTAATACGAGGCAAAGTTTTACCCTAGTTCAGACCCTTGCAGTTGAGGAAAAAGCCTACTCCTGGTACTGTATATTAGTGATAGGGGTGTGTATAATGTACACGTGAATACCAGGCATTATGCGTGTGTGTATACTATCGACGAACTAGCCCCCGAGCTTCTATAACATACTGGGGGCCTAGGGTTACAAATCATATATAGTCGGCTTATCACCAGTGGGGATAGAGTCCTCCGTGACTCTGGTAGCTAGCTTCGTGTTATACGCCGAGTCCTCCACATGGGTCTTCATATAACGCGTCTCGATCCAACCTATGTAGCGCAGGATGGAACCGACCCATGAGTCCTCATGTTGACCCACCACAACTAGAAATGATGTGCCCACCACACCACACACGCAATCGGCCACTAAGAAAATAAGCATATACAATAGTACAATGTTATACATGAAAGTTAATTGCATGGTGCATCCAAAAATATTTGTTCTGTATTGTGAATGTTTATATATTCTCCTAAAATATTAATCACGGGAAAGAGAAACGAAGGGCATATCTCTCCTTGTCTCCACCGGACATCCCCTCTTTCTACACCACTTTCACGTACGCACACAAACTATCTCTCGGCCCTCTAAAAGTATGCATGCCCACGACACATTCACGCATGACGATCACCGTATTTCAAGCTAAAGCACTATACGGTCACTGGAGTTCAGAATATGCTCATTACGGTCACCGTATACATTCACGTGGTGATCATACGGTATCTAGCTCACGATACATCTCCGTATTTTCTTGATGACACTGACGGACTTTGCATTTTATGCGTGCTCCGTATTTTGTTGACGACACTTACGGTCATTGTATTTGAAGCGAAAGCACGATATGGTCACTGGACTTCAGAATAAGCTCATCACGGTCACCACATACATTTTGTCGTACTAACCAACATGTGGTTGGATGGTTAGGAGGAGAGTGGTTTCTCGAGCCCACCAGGGTTAAAGTCCAGGTGCTCGCATTTATCCTGGGTTACTTTCAGTATTTTCCGGCGATGTGCGTTCAGTGGGAGGAGACGTTCCACTTGACTATGAGGCACCTATGGTGACTTCATAAAATCTCAAGATCATATGCTGGCCACTCTCTCGAAGGTGCTCATAGGGGTAGGGTCTGCGTGTGTGCGCTTATAGCGGTGAGTGCTTGTGCGTATATATGAGCCCTTGCATCTGTACCGTGTTAAAAAATACATGTCATGATTATACGGTCACTGGCTCACCCATACAACTCTGTATTTTGTTGATGACACAATCAATTGACCAGTCAAACGTTCCACGTTGTTGGATGTGGGGTTCCGGCAAAACCCTTAAGGTTCGAACTCTGGGGTGCGCGCGAAGTTCGTTCCCTCCTACCAATCCACGCCCTAGCTCGCTAAGATCTCACGGACGAACTCGACGAACTCACAACACAGAGAGACACGAGGTTTATACTGGTTCGGGCCACCGTTGTGGTGTAATACCCTACTCCAGTGTGTGGTGGTGGATTGCCTCTTGGGCTGATGAAGAACAGTACAAGGGGAAGAACAACCTCCTGAGGTTGAGGTGTTCTTGTGCTCTGTGGACTGGTGGATGAGAACTCGGTCCGTTCCACCTTGCCTCTACTGTGGTGGCTAGCCCTACTTATATAGGCCCTGGTCCTCTCCCCAATTATTGAGCGGGAAGGGAGCCAACAACGGCGGGCAAATTTGAAAGGGGACAGCTAGTACAAGCTATCCTGACAAAAGCGGTCTTCGCCTGCAAAAGGCTCTGGTGGTGACGCCGTCTTGGGCTCCATGGTGACCTCCATCTTGCCGTCCCGCTAGTCTTGGTCTTGTTGCACTGATATGGAAACCCTTGCCTGATGCCTCGCTACTCCGCGCCTGCGCCTGCCTCCTTAGCAGCAAAGAGGAAACAAGGACGTTGCGCGCGCTGGCACCTGCCTGGTGTCGATCGTCATGGCTCACCTCACGAGAGCCTCGTGAGGTTTGCCCCTCCTTGATATCTCCGCTCTCGCGAGGCTGCCTGGTGAGGCCGCTCCCGAGGAGGTCTCGCGCTGTCCGCCTCGCGAGGCTTGGCCCCTCGCGAGGGTCTTGAATGCTTTGTTGATGAAGATGGGCCGTACAGGCCCGCTAGCATAGCCACGCCGTGGGCCGCAGGCAGGCAAGTCTAGGGACCCCCGTTCCCAGAACGCCGACAGTATCCCCCGGGCCCAAGGTGCGCTCGGGCTTGGCTTCGCGGTGAAGCCAAGGGTCAAGTGCGGAGCGCCGCGGGCCCCAAAAGCCTGCGGCCTTGGTCGACGCGTGGCGGTTGATTGCACGTGGGCGTCTCCACTTCCCACGCTGCCTCGGCAACTGCCCGACCTGACAAAAGGCTGGCACAGACAGCGTTTGCCTTCATTGTTTCTTCCTCGCCTTGCTCCAGATCCCCTTTCTCGCTCCTTGCCACCGGTATCTACAGATATGCTCCAATCTTGCTCCGCATCTGCGACCCATGGCGCCGCGCAAGACCAAGACCTCCTCGGCACTGGCTTGGTATGAGCCAGCTCTTGAAGCGCCCACCGTCAAGGAAAAGAGCCTCGCCTCCGTGCGCCTACTGACGGCGGGGGAGAGCAACGAAGGGGGGAAGACGGAGCTCCGGCTTGCCTCCGACGTGCCGGAGCCCGAGGGAAGCACCTTCTTCCCCTTCTTCTCGAGCAGCATCGTCGTCGGGTTGGTTCCCCCCTTCTCCGGTTTCTTTTTTGAGGTCCTTGACGACTACGGGTTGCAGGCGTTGCACCTCCACCCCAGCTCTATCCTCCTCCTGGCCATCTTCGCCTACTGCTGTGAGGCGTACCTGGGCGTGATGCCATCCATGGCGCTTCTATGCCACTTCTTCTTCCTTCGCGTCAGCTAGGGACACATCTCCGGGTGCACCAATTTCATCGCATCTGGCAAGGCCAACTCAATCTCGAGCACCGGGAAGAGGGCCGACAATATCCGAGCCGAATGGGTCATGATGGACGCCAAGCGCGCCCATCCGCGTTTCGCCTTGCCAATAGAGGCGCCCCAGTTTAACAAAGGGTGGCCCTGCGAGAAGCTCACTGATGGGCGGGCGTCGTCTGTGCTGGGACAGATGCAGACCGACCTGAAGCCAGGCAACGCGAAGGCGGTGAAGGTCACAGGGGCCATGCTCCTGAGGGAATTCTTGATGCTGCGCGTCACCCCGCTCCAGGCGCGGTCGCGCCCCTTGTGGAAGCTCGGAGATGGAGAAGATGAGATCCGCCTGAGGCCGGGGCCCCTGCCTGGCAACGAACTGGCTGCTGTCCTGCGCCTCCTGGTTGGGGACAACCAGGAGTACCTGCCGAGCGCCTTCACTCCTTTGTTCCTCCACAAGGATTGGGAGCCGCTTGTGCTTTCCAGGCCGACCTTCAATGCACGCGGGCTGGTGCCGCCTGCGCTCTCCGAAGCCCCAGCAGCACCGAAGCCGGTGGAGGTATCCTCCGACGAGTCCGGCGGGGGGAAGGAAGAGGAGGGGGACTCGGAGGCGACCCTCGAAGAGATGGGGGAGAACTCCCCTTGAGCAAAGCTGAAATCCTCCGCGCCCTTCCTGACGACGCCGAAGTTGAGGTCCGCCAAGAGGAGGGAGAACCGCCTGTTGTCCCGACGAGGAGTAGGTCGTCACTGATCCCTCGGGATGCTGCCCCCGCCTTGGCGCTGCCTGGGGCTGTCTCCAGCTCTCCTGCTGCGCTGCCTTCTGCCACCGGGGCCCGCGCGCCCACTTCCCAGGCTCGGAGGCTTTCAGGCTTCAAGCTCCCCAAGCGAAAATATGTCGCGGTGGATCAGTAAGTGTTCGATATCCATCTTGTTTTTGCTCATGTCGCTGCTTCCGGACTTTCATCTTTGGCTGTCTAGGCCGCTGCCGGCGGCGAAGAAGAGGAAAGAGGGTACGGTGGCCGCGCCCGCACCTCCCCAGCCTGGTCGGCTTCGCGAGGCCAGGAGGAACATCGCCGGGAGGAGTCAGCCCCCATGGCCCCGCTGGCTCCGGAAGTGCCGGCGTCTGGCCCGGTTGAAGAGGTCCCAGCTGCTCCGGAGCCCGCAGTCTCCCAGGCCTTGGTGACGGCGTCGTCTCCTCCCATTGATGCACCTCCACTCCCAGGTTCTTCTGCTCCTGCTGCTATTCTGGAGCGCGCTCTTTTGGAGATGACCCAGTTGCAGGCAGATCTCCTGAGTGCGGACCTGCGCCTGGTGGCCGGGCGCCTGGAGCTGGCCTCTGGCTAGCTTCACTCCGACTTGGCGGTCCGCGCGACGCTGAGCCAGGCCACGACGTCTTCCGAGAAGGAGAAGCAGAGCGCCGCCAACGCTGGAGCCGATCGTGAGGCGGCTCTGAAAGACGCCAAGGCCGCCCGCGACCGCTGCCAAGAGCTGGAGGACGAGTTGAAGGACCTGCGCGACAAGCATGCCGAAGAAGCACGCAGCCGCCTGGTGATGGAGGAGGAGATGAAGGCCCGGGAGGACGCCGTCAAGAACCGTGATGCTGAGCTGGAGGAGTTGGAGAAGACGCTGGTCGCCGAGCGCAGCTGGCTGGAGGAGCTGGAGCAGAAGGTGAAGGCGAGGGAAGCCGATCTTGACGCCAAGGCGCGAGTCTTGGCCGAAGACCGCGTGGCCTTTGCCGATCTCGAGGAGAGGTCTCGCTGCTTCCTCCCTTGGTGAAGGTGCTTGAGGAGGTCGTGGATGGTATTGGTCCCATGGCAGAGGCAGAAGCTCGCGTCCTGTCTTCAGCTGCATTGACTCGTGTCTTCAGCCACCTGCACCTTCGCGACCCCGATGCTTGTCTTGATGAGCTGCTGGAGCCCGTGGCTGAAGATCACTGCGAAGCCGCCGCCGCAGCCGTGCAAGGTCAAGTGGAGGCCCTGCTGAAGAGGTTCCGCGGCTTTGTCTCCACACCCTTGTCCGGCGATGCCGCCGATCCTGCGGCTGGTGGTGCAGGTGAAGACATCACTACCCGGGGAGGAGCACCTTCTGCAGGCGATGGCGACATCCAGGGGTGAGCTACAGCTGATCTCCAGTTTCGTTCCTGTAACATGCATCAGGCCTCGTGGAGGCGTTAAACTTTCATTTGATATTGTGAGGACAATATGTTTTGTAATATTTTCTTCGAGATTTTGCGATTTTCTTCTGATCCGCTTTGTGTTCTGCGTCGGCAGAGCCCGGCCCCGCGCATACCTGGACCGCCGTTGGGCCGACCGGAGACCAGGACGGACCAAGGAGTGAGGGGCTACGTGACCAGTTAGGCTCCTGAGTCGCGATGCTCAGGAGTCCCCCTTGACGCGCAAACAGCTTACAGGAAGAGGGCGCGGGGATAGATTAATGTTCTACGTCGGCAGAGCCCGGCCCCGCGCATACCTCAACTGCCATTGGGCCGACCGGAGACCAGGACGGACCAAGTTGTGAGGGGCTACGTGACCAGTTAGGCTCCTGAGTCGCGATGCTCAGGAGTCCCCCTTGACGTGCAAACAATTTCCATACCTGCCCTCGCCGAGGCCTCGCGAGGGGCGTGCGACGACCAGGTCCGGGAGACCTGTTTGGGCGGCGTGCACTTGGGCGTGACCCGAGAGCAGCCCCCGGGCCCGGGAGGGCTGGTTGGGTGGCGTACACTTGGGTGTAATACCCTACTCCAGTGTGTGGTGGTGGGTTGCCTCTTGGGCTGATGAAGAACAGTACAAGGGGAAGAACAACCTCCTGAGGTTGAGGTGTTCTTGTGCTCTGTGGACTGGTGGATGAGAACTCGGTCCGTTCCACCTTGCCTCTACTGTGGTGGCTAGCCCTACTTATATAGGCCCTGGTCCTCTCCCCAAATATTGAGTGGGAAGGGAGCCAACAACGACGGGCAAATTTGAAAGGGGACAGCTAGTACAAGCTATCCTGACAAAAGCGGTCTTCGCCTGCAAAAGGCTCTGGTGGTGACGCCGTCTTGGGCTCCATGGTGACCTCTGTCTTGCCGTCCCGCTGGTCTTGGTCTTGCTGCACCGATATGGAAACCCTTGCCTGATGCCTCGGTACTCGGTGCCTGCGCCTGCCTCCTTAGCACCAGAGAGGAAACAAGGACGCTACGCGCGCTGGCGCCTGCCTGGTGTCGATCGTCATGGCTCACGTCACGAGAGCCTCGTGAGGTTTGCCCCGCCTTGATATCTCCACTCCTCGTGAGGCAGCCTGGTGAGGCCGCTCCCGAGGAGGTCTCGCGCCATCCGCCTCGCAAGGCTTGGCCCCTCGTGAGGGTCTTGAATGCTTTGTTGATCAAGATGGGCCGTACAGGCCCGCTAGCATAGCCACGCCGTGGGCCGCAGGCAGGCAAGTCTGGGGACCCCCGTTCCCAGAACGCCGACACACATGGCGCAACTAGTATTGCACCATCGGGGCGCGTAACCATGGGGCCCACCTGTCACATCCGTAGCTTCTCGTATTGCACTAGGCTAGCTTCATGTGTGCATCATGTTTAAATTCTTTTAAACTTGAAATGGGGATGTTCAAACCCTAGCACCAAATGGAACTCAACTAGGTTCAATCCAAAATCTTTTTTCAAAGAACCCAAGACGCCTTTGAAAATGTTCATGATTTCTGATAAAGGTGAAAACCTCTGCCAAAAATGATGAATATATTTCTAGGACATTCTGGATCTTTGAATTAACTCATATCGTATTTGAATTGGAGCATTTAAATCCTATAAATATTTTTAAATGCTCTAATAATTCCGAAACTAGTTTTGGGTTGTTGGAAATAATCCAAACACCGCCCACAATTATTTTCTGGATTTTACAAAATGGATTAGTATTTTTACTAATTCAAAACAGAATAAAAGAAATAGAAAACTGAAACAAAAGGAAAAGAGAGCTTACCTGCAACTTACTTGGACCTACTACCTATGCAGCCCACTTGGCAGGCTAGCCAACTGGCCCAGCCCACCAGAAGACCCACCGTCTTCAACCTCTGCCAGTAGGCAGAGGCGTGTCGACGCGCGCGCGCCCGAGCTCCACCTCCTGCTTCCCCCCTCGCGCTGTCTCCGCGTCACAGGAACGGCCTCGACCCCCTCTGCCTCTCCCCACACTCTGGAGCTCTCTCCCTCTCCTCTAGCTCCCTCCCCGCAGCACCACCGAACACGAAGTCGCCGCCGTTTGCTGCTGCTACGGCCACTGCCACTCCCCTCACCTCTCCGACGCGGCCCCGAGCTCCGACGTGCCTCCCTCGTCCTCCACGATGGCTCACGTCACCGGAAGAGCCCCGAAGCGCCGCCCCGACGCTTTTCCCCTCCTCGGCCGCCGGAGATCGGCCTCACCGCCCCGCTCTGCTCCGGCCCTCCCCGAGCCCGCTTCGAAGCCTACTGCAACCGCTGTGAGCTGCTGCTCCTTCTGCCCCCTCTCCGTTTTCTCGATTGCACGCCGCAGCTGCCGCTTTGCCGACGACTGAAACCGCCGCCGCCTGAGCTCATCGCCGCCGCCGTTACACGCCGTCCCCGGCATCCCCACGACCACCATTGGATGCCCCGCACCACGGGCTCTCCAACGCACCTAACCGCGCGGCCATCCGTGGCCGGAAACGGCCGGCCGGCGATCGCCGCCGCGTCGGGTCATTGCCGGCGTAACCATGCCGACGTGGCACGGCCATTAGGCGCTAACCCTGCTGCTTAAACCGCCCACAACCACTGACGGTGGGCCCCAGGCCTGGTCAAACCCCAGTCAGCGCTGGGTTTGACCGGGATTAGCCCTGTGTCGCTGACATGTGGCCCCCACACGTCAGGTTTGACCTGGGTCAACCCAGTTTACTGCTGACGCAGTCCTGACACAGTGCTGACGCAATTAATGATTTTCTTGTTTTAATAATAATAAGAAAATCCAGAAAAGGCTTAAACTTCTAAAAATCGTATAAATTCAACCGTAGCTCCAAATGAGACAAGTTATATATGAAAAATGATCAGAAAAATCCAATCTATCCATCTGTACTGGTTTCATGCATGTTTAAACATCTCAACCTTGCTGTTTAGTTCAAAACATGATAAGGCACTATTTAAATTCATAATTTGAGTTTGGGATTGAACCTTTGACTCAAAATGACCCAAACCCATCTGTTTTAGTTGCATTAGCCAAAACACATTCATGTTGCCATGTCATAGCATGCATCATATTGTGCATTGCATTCATCATGTTTCTTCTCTGTTTGCCGGTGTTGTCCCCTCTCAGTAGACGTTGCTTCGACAATGTGATCGTTGACACTAATGAAGACTCAATGCTATCTTCAGAAGTGCCAGGCAAGCAAAACCCCCTTGCTCATTCCGATACAATCCCACTCTCTCGCTCCTGCTCTCTTTTACTGCATTAGGACAACAACGATTCATCTGTTACTTGCTGCGGTAGCTGAACCCCTTTATCCTCTGCATGACCTGTCATTGCCACAGTAAATAGATGAAACCCACTAGCATGAGTAGGAGTTGTTTGAGCCCTGATGTGCCTACTCATTCATGCTTGTTTGTCATGCCTGCTATTGCTTAGAGTTGTGTCAGGTCTGATTCATCGGGGATGAATTGAAAGTGGTGAACATGTCCTACTGTGTGAGAGCTAAGTGTGTGAACACGATTTGGTAAAGGTAGCGGTGAGAGGCCATGTAGGAGTACATGGTGGGTTGTCTCATTGAAACCGTCCTCAGGAACTGAGTTCTGTGTTTGTGATCCATGAACAGTTACTACCACACATTGGGCTCCGGGGCTCCAAGCCCTCTCGACTTATTAATCAACCTGATCTCTGTCCAGGAGTTGCAACTAGTTTCTGGTGTTTGTAGGTAGTGTTAGTAGTCTACCAAGTGGCACCCGGTACAGGTGGGCTTGGGACAGACTAGGCACCGTGGCACGGTGTACCAAGCGTAGATCCATCCGTGAGGTGGGCTTGGGAACCCTGCACACATCGTTTGGGGCCGTGAGCGACACCCCGGCCGGATCTCCTTGCGGATGGAACCCGAATAGGCGATAAACCTGGACGAGAGACTTGTGTGGTTAGTCAGGTCGTGGCCGACTCCCTCGCCAGGCTTCCGCTTGAAGGTTGCCGAGGTACACGACGTGTACATGGTGGTAAGTGGCGAGAGCGTGTGTGAAGAAGTACACCCCTGCAGGGTTAATATGATCTATTCGAATAGCCGTGTCCGCGGTAAAGGACTTCTGGGTTGCCTATACAGTTCATAGACAAGTGAAAGTGGATACTCTAAAATGCGCAAGATAAGCGTGAGTGCTATGGATGGCGTTCTCGTAGGGAGACGGGAGCGGATCCATAGTGGTGTATTGATATGGTGAATATGTGGACTCGTGTGCGCCACCTCAAAAGAGTTACTTGCAGTCGTAGTTCAGGATAGCCACCGAGTCAAAGCTGGCTTGCTGCAGTTAAACTCCACCACCCCCTTTGTTGATACCGATGCATATGTAGCTAGTTCTGATGTAAGTCTTGCTGGGTACATTTGTACTCACGTTTGCCTATTTTATGTTTTGCAGAGAGACGTCAGTCTCGCTAGTAGTTCCGTGTGGACTTCGACGTTTAGCTTGATACCTCAGCTACGATCTTGTGCCCTCGGCAGGATCTGGTAGATAGTCAGGCTTCTCAGCCTTTTTCATTTGTAGATGTCTGTACTCAGACATGTTAAGCTTCCGCATGTGCTTTGACTTGTATGCTCTGAATGTTGGGTCATGAGACCCATGTTTGTAATATCTGGCTCTTCGGAGCCTAATGAATAAATACTCTGAGTCGTAGAGTCTTGTTGTGATGCCATGTTGTATTTGCACATATCGAGCATATTGTGTGTATGATTGAAATGCTTGGTATGTGTGGGATCCGACAACCTAGTTGTTTATCCTTGGTAGCCTCTCTTATGGGGAAATGTAGTCTTGTGCTTCCATGAGCCATAGTAGTCCGCTACAGCCCGGTTCACCGGAGTCCTGCTAGCCCAGCACTACTGCTCCGGAACACTTGACTGGCCGGCATGTGATTCACTTCGTTCCTGTGTCTGTCCCTTCGGGGAAATGTCACGCGGTGACATCCGGAGTCCTGCCTAGCCTGCTACAGCCCGGTTCACCGGAGTCCTGTTAGCCCAGTGCTACAGCCCGGATTCGCACGCTGCTGACCGACATGCTCGATGTTGATTCATGTATGCCTGTCCCCGTAAGTTAGTGCCACTTTGGGTTCACGACTAGTCATGTCGGCCCGGGTTCTCTGTCATATGGATGCTAGCGACACTATCATATACGTGAGCTAAAAGACGCAAACGGTCCCGGGCCATGGTAAGGCGACACCCGTGGGAATACCGTGCGTGAGGCCGCAAAGTGATATGAGGTGTTACCGGCTAGATCGATGTTTCTTTGAATCGGGGTCCTGACAGCTTTGGTATCAGAGCCTGACTGCCTGTAGGTTTACGAAGCCAAGCTGGTCGAAGTTGAGTCTAGAAATGCTTTAGTTATATAAGGGAATTGATTGTGGAAGGGAACGTAAGGCTCTTTTTACTCCTTTACCTTATAGCCTTCTGATCTGAGTCATCCTCTTCTCTTCTACGGGGATTAAGAACTAGGCTCCTCATCTTTCTATCAGGATCATGTGTTACTAATCCGTAGACTCGTAGGATTGTTGGTCTGAAGCCTCAGTTTAGTTTCTACTACTTCCATGTGTTGACAGTTGATCTCGGAACCTTGATATTGTGATTCTGAATGGTTATGCCACCATTTTTGCAGGATGTCTCAAATCTTTTTGAGCATTTACAGCCGTTATGTTGTCCGAGTCATGCCAGGTTTCTAAACAATCTGATGCATTTGCAAAATCCTTTCCCTCTGTTTTTGCGTCCCTTTGGGCCAGATTAAGCACACTACCGGTGCGTTGAGGCACTCTATTGCCTCGGTATATATGTTGGAGCTATTATTATGACCCTAGGTGTTTTAGGGAGTCACCTAGTAATCTAGCCATGTTTTGTGTTCCCGGTGTGATGATTCTGGCCACCATTCTCGAAAGCATCTCGTGATGCCATTTAGTAGTAGGTATCCTACTCTTGGGTCCTTGGCCCAAGATTCACTCTACTTACCTCGTGTTGATAGTGTTGCTCGTACCTTTAGGATATTAGTAACCTTTGCGATAGTCCTCGAGGTCCATGGTATCTCATTCTTCCAATACCATGAACCATCATGGCAGAAGTTCTTTTGAACCAAAAGATCACAACAAGAGTGCTCTCGATGAGTTCTCCATTCTACATTGTGAAATCTGCTAGTTCTACCTTTCTACATGGGTTATCTGGAAGAAACCTGTTGAACTTGGTTCGACATTAGTCTATGCATCCACAACTCAGAAACATATATGTCCCCTTGAGTTGTCCCTCTTCATTGGTATTCCGACCATCGTCTGTCAATTGATAGTCAGGAGTAATTGTGCATCCGTGTTATCGATGCTTATTATTCTTGTGGTCCATCAAGCCATCCTATTCCAGAATGACTAGGAGAAACTAACTCCAGAACCTCATCCATATCTAGGATCGGGTCAAAGCAATTGTATTCCGCAGACCAAAATGCCAATCCAGCTTTTGCTCTGCTCTACCTTGGAACGTTACCATCTTTATGTCAAGAGTGTCATGAGAATTGCACCACTTCTTATGAATTCTTGACGCAGTGATACTTCTCGCCATCATCATTCATTCCTCGGTCCCGTGTTGTCACAACCGGAATACCGACAAGTGAACCGTGATGTGTGAAATCAATACTCTGAGCAACTCGTTGCTTGGTAGTTAATGGCAATACTCTCATTCTTAGCGTGCTGGTTATTGAATCATCATCCTAAGATTGATCGTGCTACCTAGTCCTTATTTTTGGTGCACTCTTCAATCAATGAGTTGGGATTTTGTCAAACCCTTGCTCAGTTGATCATATGATCTTGCCCTGAAAAGCAAGATTGTTCTCGAGCTTAGTAACATATCGGTGGTTCGTGATTTTTCGAATATCTTCTCAGAAGTATCACCAGGTTGCCACCTGACCGCTATGTTGAGCTCGTGATTAAATGGTTTTCCTATAAACCACTCTTTCTCCAAGAATCTGTGTTGGATACCTTGAGCTAGTTGGTTAAGCTAAACAACAACTTGGAGAGTTGGAAGATAAAAGCTTGCCTGACTTAGTTCTTTCCAAAGGATATCTCTTGTGTGTGTGTTTGTTGTAGAAAGATGATTTCTTCATCGATTGGTCCTCGTGATCAATTAATGGACCTATCATCTTAACCAAACTTTGATTTGAGTATGGGCTATTATCAAATCACTATACTCCGAATGTGCTTTGAGCAGACAGATATGTAGGTTGCTAGGAAGGAGGTAAGCGCTGGCTTCTCCTGTCCGCACTTGGGATAGATTGATACTCGTTTTTTGCTGGATTTGCAGAACCAACAATGTTCGTAATGTTGTCTTACTCGTGGTTGATTCCTCGAGCATACACCATTACATCTTTTGGGTCTGACCAATGCTATCACTTGTTCACATAATTATGGAATTCCATCTCCATGGAAACCTGGATGAATTGTTGTTGAGCCCATCAGCAACACTGCTACCTTCTCCATGACTCGTGTTGAACATCCAGCTAGTGTTGGAAACTTGTGTAAGCATTTTCTTCATGCCCCTTTCATGAAGTATATGTTTGGATGAAAGAAGATACTTCCTCTAATTCACGTGCACTTGATGTAAGTTGCCGCCGTGAATTCGAGAAAGTTTGTTTTTGCTTCCTCTGGAATCATCCCAAGTCAGTTATGCATGTGTGAAGTATTCTATGGTCTGATAGACTGATCATATTCATTCCATATGTATTCCCTAGCACACTAAGCCACTGATTGAATTGTTCAAGGAGAAGAAGCTCCTTCCTAAGAGCTAACCTGGGCTTATAGGAGGACTTCGATATCCTCAATGATGGCTCCTAACCAGAACTCGGTAGTGTTTTATTGCAAGACTACTCTGTGGCCATGCTTGTCGGGGACAACGTGTTCACATGTTTGTAGCAGAACCCGCTCATGTTTTGGAGCTTGCTACCAAGTTCATCTCCCGAGAATCTCGCAACGCCATCTCGTCGGTTTGTGTTGCAAACTTTCCTTTTCCGGACATGCTGTCTGAAATATCCTGTTACCAACCAGATCTGAATCTCAGGCAGATATGATGGTTGGAACATCTCCCAATAGCTATAATATTGGTCTTCGTAACCCGGTAAGTGGATGTCGTGGCCGACACACCTAGCCGGAAGATCTATCATTGTAGTATCTTGATTGAGCTATTTAACCATCTTCTCCATGAGGATTTAGTGCAACTTATTCTAGAAGTTGATCCTCAGGGGTCCTTGTGCTCTCGGTTTCCTCGATTATGCTAGAACCATTCAACGGTGGAATCACTCTCGTTGAGTTATCCCCAGTTACCAGAATCATACCCAGCATTTGCATTTTCTTCCCAGCTTGCACCTCAGTAATTACTGTTTAGGATCACCTTCAAAAGTGGTCCTACTATGGGTCCCATCCATCCCCGATGATAAGCAAAATCATCCATGGCGTTGTCTTCAACAAGGTAGTCCACATCATTCCTTTTGGTATGAGGATGCCATTCTTTCAAATTCGTTCACACGATCGTTTGTGATTGCCTTAGGCTGGTTTAAAGAGTTTCAACGATCTTGTATCAAAAGTAATTATTTTTTCCACATAAGGGAATAATTCTACGAGTCACCTTTCCTAAGGTGCCCCGTTATGGAATCATGGCAATTATGTCATCGCTATCTTAGAGCCATGCACCATCTTCTTCAGCATAGAATTTTGCGTACCCAATTGAACCTCATCGTTTGTTCTTCCATCCCTCTCGATGTGTTTTGTGTCTCAACTCGAGATGTTCCAACATCTCATTCCGCGAGTTGATCTTGTATAGCTCGATCTTCGCGAAGATCAATCCTGTAGAGTTTCCCTCTCTTCTGTCATCATAGTTGGATGAAGCTCTCGAAAGAAAAGATGTCAAGATCAAGATGATGCAATGAATCAACATCTTCGAGAAGAACATTTGGATCGTGAAGATTATGTTAGTTTGTGTTCCCCTTTCATCTTACCCTACGCTTGAATCTCGGGACGAGATCCTTGTTTAGTGGGGGTGAGTTGTCACATCCCTAGCTTCTCGTATTGCACTAGGCTAGCTTCATGTGTGCATCATGTTTAAATTCTTTTGAACTTGAAATGGGGATATTCAAACCCTAGCACCAAATGGAACTCAACTAGGTTCAATCCAAAATCTTTTTTCAAAGAACCCAAGACGCCTTTGAAAATGTTCATGATTTCTGATAAAGGTGAAAACCTCTGCCAAAAATGATGAATATATTTCTAGGACATTCTGGATCTTTGAATTAACTCATATCGTATTTGAATTGGAGCATTTAAATCCTATAAATATTTTTAAATGCTCTAATAATTCCGAAACTAGTTTTGGGTTGTTGGAAATAATCCAAACACCGCCCACAATTATTTTCTGGATTTTACAAAATGGATTAGTATTTTTACTAATTCAAAACAGAATAAAAGAAATAGAAAACTGAAACAAAAGGAAAAGAGAGCTTACCTGCAACTTACCTGGACCTACTACCTATGCAGCCCACTTGGCAGGCCAGCCAACTGGCCCAACCCACCAGAAGACCCACCGTCTTCAACCTCTGCCAGTAGGCAGAGGCGTGTCGACGCGCGCGCGCCCGAGCTCCACCTCCTGCTTCCCCCCTCGCGCTGTCTCCGCGTCACAGGAACGGCCTCGACCCCCTCTGCCTCTCCCCACACTCTGGAGCTCTCTCCCTCTCCTCTAGCTCCCTCCCCGCAGCACCACCGAACACGACGTCGCCGCCGTTTGCTGCTGCTACGGCCACTGCCACTCCCCTCACCTCTCCGACGCGGCCCCGAGCTCCGACGTGCCTCCCTCGTCCTCCACGATGGCTCACGCGACCGGAAGAGCCCCGAAGCGCCGCCCCGACGCTTTTCCCCTCCTCGGCCGCCGGAGATCGGCCTCACCGCCCCGCTCAGCTCCGGCCCTCCCCGAGCCCGCTTCGAAGCCTACTGTAACCGCTGTGAGCTGCTGCTCCTTCTGCCCCCTCTCCGTTTTCTCGATTGCATGCCGCAGCTGCCGCTTTGCCGACGACTGAAACCGCCGCCGCCTGAGCTCATCGCCGCCGCCGTTACACGCCGTCCCCGGCATCCCCACGACCACCATTGGATGCCCCGCACCACGGGCTCTCCAACGCACCTAACCGCGCGGCCATCCTTGGCCGGAAACGGCCGGCCGGCGATCGCCGCCGCGTCGGGTCATTGCCGGCGTAACCATGCCGACGTGGCACGGCCATTAGGCGCTAACCCTGCTGCTTAAACCGCCCACAACCACTGACGGTGGGCCCCAGGCCTGGTCAAACCCCAGTCAGCGCTGGGTTTGACCGGGATTAGCCCTGTGTCGCTGACGTGTGGCCCCCACACGTCAGGTTTGACCTGGGTCAACCCAGTTTACTGCTGACGCAGTCCTGACACAGTGTTGACGCAATTAATGATTTTCTTGTTTTAATAATAATAAGAAAATCCAGAAAAAGGCTTAAACTTCTAAAAATCGTATAAATTCAACCGTAGCTCCAAATGAGACAAGTTATATATGAAAAATGATCAGAAAAATCCAATCTATCCATCTGTACTGGTTTCATGCATGTTTAAACATCTTAACCTTGCTGTTTAGTTCAAAACATGATAAGGCACTATTTAAATTCATAATTTGAGTTTGGGATTGAACCTTTGACTCAAAATGACCCAAACCCATCTGTTTTAGTTGCATTAGCCAAAACACATTCATGTTGCCATGTCATAGCATGCATCATATTGTGCATTGCATTGATCGTGTTTCTTCTCTGTTTGCCGGTGTTGTCCCCTCTCAGTAGACGTTGCTTCGACAATGTGATCGTTGACACTAATGAAGACTCAATGCTATCTTCAGAAGTGCCAGGCAAGCAAAACCCCCTTGCTCATTCCGATACAATCCCACTCTCTCGCTCCTGCTCTCTTTTACTGCATTAGGACAACAACGATTCATCTGTTACTTGCTGCGATAGCTGAACCCCTTTATCCTCTGCATGACCTGTCATTGCCACAGTAAATAGATGAAACCCACTAGCATGAGTAGGAGCTGTTTGAGCCCTGATGTGCCTACTCATTCATGCTTGTTTGTCATGCCTGCTATTGCTTAGAGTTGTGTCAGGTCTGATTCATCGGGGGTGAATTGAAAGTGGTGAACATGTCCTACTGTGTGAGAGCTAATGGTGTGAAAACGATTTGGTAAAGGTAGCGGTGAGAGGCCATGTAGGAGTACATGGTGGGTTGTCTCATTGAAACCGTCCTCAGGAACTGAGTTCTGTGTTTGTGATCCATGAACAGTTACTACCACACATTGGGCTCCGGGCGCTCCAAGCTGTCTCGACTTATTAATCAACCTGATCTCTGTCCAGGAGTTGCAACTAGTTTCTGGTGTTTGTAGGTAGTGTTAGTAGTCTACCAAGTGGCACCCGGTACAGGTGGGCTTGGGACAGACTAGGCACCGTGGCATGGTGTACCAAGCGTAGATCCATCCGTCGAGGTGGGCTTGGGAACCCTGCACACATCGTTTGGGGCCGTGAGCGACACCCCGGCCGGATCTCCTTGCGGATGGAACCCGAATAGGCGATAAACCTGGACGAGAGACTTGTGTGGTTAGTCAGGTCGTGGCCGACTCCCTCGCCAGGCTTCCGCTTGAAGGTTGCCGAGGTACACGGCGTGTACATGGTGGTAAGTGGCGAGAGCGTGTGTGAAGAAGTACACCCCTGCAGGGTTAATATGATCTATTCGAATAGCCGTGTCCGCGGTAAAGGACTTCTGGGTTGCCTGTACAGTTCATAGACAAGTGAAAGTGGATACTCTAAAATGCGCAAGATAAGCGTGAGTGCTATGGATGGCGTTCTCGTAGGGAGACGGGAGCGGATCCATAGTGGTGTATTGATATGGTGAATATGTGGACTCGTGTGCGCCACCTCAAAAGAGTTACTTGCAGTCGTAGTTCAGGATAGCCACTGAGTCAAAGCTGGCTTGCTGCAGTTAAACTCCACCACCCCCTTTGTTGATACCGATGCATATGTAGCTAGTTCTGATGTAAGTCTTGCTGGGTACATTTGTACTCACGTGTGCCTATTTTATGTTTTGCAGAGAGACGTCAGTCTCGCTAGTAGTTTCGTGTGGACTTCGACGTTTAGCTTGATACCTCAGCTACGATCTTGTGCCCTCGGCAGGATCTGGTAGATAGTCAGGCTTCTCAGCCTTTTTCATTTGTAGATGTCTGTACTCAGACATGTTAAGCTTCCGCATGTGCTTTGACTTGTATGCTCTGAATGTTGGGTCATGAGACCCATGTTTGTAATATCTGGCTCTTCGGAGCCTAATGAATAAATACTCTGAGTCGTAGAGTCTTGTTGTGATGCCATGTTGTATTCGCACATATCGAGCATATTGTGTGTATGATTGAAATGCTTGGTATGTGTGGGATCCGACAACCTAGTTGTTTATCCTTGGTAGCCTCTCTTATGGGGAAATGTAGTCTTGTGCTTCCATGAGCCATAGTAGTCCGCTACAACCCGGTTCACTGGAGTCCTGCTAGCCCAGCACTACTGCCCGGAACACTTGACTGGCCGGCATGTGATACACTTCGTTCCTGTGTCTGTCCCTTCGGGGAAATGTCACGTGGTGACATCCGGAGTCCTGCCTAGCCTGCCACAGCCCGGTTCACCGGAGTCCTGTTAGCCCAGTGCTACAGCCCGGATTCGCACGCTGCTGACCGACATGCTCGATGTTGATTCATGTATGCCTGTCCCCGTAAGTTAGTGCCACTTTGGGTTCATGACTAGTCATGTCAGCCCGGGTTCTCTGTCATATGGATGCTAGCGACACTATCATATACGTGAGCTAAAAGACGCAAACGGTCCCGGGCCATGGTAAGGCGACACCCGTGGGAATACCGTGCGTGAGGCCGCAAAGTGATATGAGGTGTTACCGGCTAGATCGATGTGACTTGGAATCGGGGTCCTGACACCACCTGTCAGCCCGTATATGAAAGAAAGAAATGGTAGTTTGAGTCTGTACTGTGTTAATAAAATACGGAGTACATTTTAGGGAGATCATACGGTCACTGGCTCACCATACAGCTCCGTAATTTGTTGATGACACGATCAATTGACCAGTCAAACAGTCCACATTCAGCAGCGCACATTACCATAGGGCCCACCCGTCAGTGCGTATATGAAGGACAGAAATGGTAATAAATTAGTGGTCGGTGGGTACTTGAAGTCGTGAGACCTCTGGTTGGCAGTCACCGGCGGTGGGGGGCGCGTTGATTGGGCGGTGGGGTGGGGATCACCGGAGAAAAAGCTCACGCGGGGGGGGGGGCCTAGAGGGATGACCGGTGCAGCGGTGGACGGGCGGTGAGGAGTGGTTTCGGGGCGGGCGGGGCGGCATGGCGGCGCGGGCCGGCCGCGGGCGGCAGGGGCCGGCGGTTCGACCGGTGGTGGCTGGCGGCTCAGGGGGGTGGAGTTTGATGATAAACTGGAGGCCCTTGATTTCGTATCCACCGGCTGGAAAATCTAATGACCAGAGATGAAAAAGTCAGTCGACTGACGTGTAGCCTCACCCCGCACGTACACATGCACGCACGCAAGACACGCACGCATGCAGGCGTGCAACACTGACACGTACACATAACGAACATACGCACACATGCAGGCGTGCAACACTAACGCGTACACATGCACTCACGAACACACGCACGTACGCACACATGCATGCAACACTGAAACGTACCCTTGCACGCACGCAACACTCGCACGCCTGCATGCACACAACACACGACGCAAGACACACGCTCAACCTATACGTGCATGCACCCTTTGTTAAGGACATGGATTGTTACGGGTATTAATCAGTCTTATCTGTGATAAGCAGAACATTGATGTTTGTAGTGTACTTTATGAATCACAATGTATCGAACGGGCTATCAACATAGTAGGCTTATCTACATGAAAAGGATGACGTCACACTCAATGAACAATCATTGGTTTATGAAATGCCCGCTTCTGACCGCCCTGGCCCACCAAAGGTTCCTCTGCTGTGCGTTGCCTGCGTTGGTTCACTGACATGCAGGCCATGTACCCAAAGAGCCCACACGTTAGTGGAAGAACGGTGCGCTGTCCTACGTCAGAGTCGAGGGCGCCACTTGCTGCACGCCCGGCTGAACACGCCTCGTTGCTGCATTCAGACGCCTCCATGAAACCAACCCGTGTGGAAGCCGAGAAACCCACTCTGGACACACATCCGTTCATGACCGGGCCGGCATTAAACGAAACGCCGGCCGAGCTCCTCCCGTCCGCCGTCTATTTAATCTCCTATTTAAATGAGGCCAAACGTTGGCCAAGAATCGCACACCTCCGCCGCTCCCCTATCTCCTCCTTCACCATTTTGTCCACTCTTACAATGGCTTACGAAGAGTAGTTATTTCGCATCCAAGCCGGTTGGGTGGCCCGCTGAGCCCGCCGGATACAATCTATGCAGCTCGCTGATCCACCTCCCTCCCCTCGCCTGACGGAGCCAGTTGCCACCCCAAGCCGGCGCGCGGTTCAGCAATTCGCCGCTCCAGGCCAGCTCGACGAGGAGCGGCGCACGGGCGTCGTTGCTGCTGTCCATGCCGTCGCCTCGTACCGCGTCTCACGTAGGTGGGGGACGTGCACGAAGAGAAGAGGTGCACGCACGACGCACGTACTCCCGCCTCTTTCCCAACCACACCCGCGCGGGTACACAGTGGAGCTCATTTCTGTACGAAAATGCAGCCCACGTGGTAACTTGACACGTGTACTGGTTGTCCAGATGGAGGGAGGATCGTCTACCACGGGTGAACAAACAAATTGCGACTTGACGCATTATATTAAAAAAGAGGCAAACCATGTGGGGCCCACCTTAGAGGCAAGGCTCTATACACCGGAGTACTTTTGATGTGTCCCATCAACTCGCAGAACGAGGAGAAGCTTGCTTAGTACGCCGTCTCCCCCGCCCACGGGCGCGGTGGCTCGCAGGATGAGGTGAAGCTTGCTTACTACGCCTTACGCCCGCTCCCTCGCCCACGCGCGCGGTGGCTCGCAGGACAAGGAGAAAATTTTACTAGTACTCCCTCCGTTTACTCCTCGTCCCTACTACCTTGGTTAGAGAGATTATCATATTGTTTGGAGTATATATGTCCTTTAGTACTCCCTCCATTTACTTATACAAGTCCACTATAAAAAAAATACAATTTGCATCTATACAAGGCCACAAATAGTAATCGACAAAAGTTACTACTCCCTCCTTTCCAGTTTATGGCTCAATTTCAAAATCTCTCCAACCAAGGGAGACGGTGAGTGGTCAAATTAATTTCGTACTCCTAGTTTGCACAAGTAATTAGTACGCTTGTTTTTCTCAAGAAGTAATGTTTACCGAGGCATTAATTAGAACGAATGCATGAATGACCACTAAATTTCCATGAACTTCTACATGCATTGGTGAGTTTTCTCTTGACACTGCTTGCATCGGGTGATCTAACGCACCTCGAAATCCAACATGTGATGGTACTACTACTAGTAGTAGAATTGAGACTTATGAAACGGAAAAATGAATGTTTTGTAGATGAGCCCTATAAACCCTAGTGGGTACGTACTCCGTAAAATCAGATTTTCCCAAAACTAAGTCGCTCAACCTTTATTTGCTTGTTTCCCTTCCTGCCTCCTTGCCTCGAACAGACTATGCCAAACTCCCCTGCCTACCGCGCGGGAAAAGACCCGCCCTCGCCTTTTTTAGTCGAGGTTTGTATCGATGGATGTCGCGAAGCAACAAAAACCCAAGCTGTGTCTTGTACTCCTCCGTCGATGCTCGCTTTCATGAATCATGTACTTCCTGTCGCCGACATGTGGGACATATAGCAACCGGGTCGACGTGTCAATCACCAAATAACAGTGCAGAACAGCAGGGGGACGCACCCCAGTCGTACCGCCCCAGTAGTAGTAGTAATGAGCAATGAGACGTCAAATCACAATGCCTCACCTTCCCAGACAAACGAAGCAACCATTATTTCACACTTCGGCTCGCCATCATCTCAAACCACGTATTATTGCTTCTGCCTCAAGAGGGACACGTGCATCGCCTTGGTACATCATGACACGTGGGACCGCATGACAGGCATGCTCCCCCGCCGATCGCTCGGTGAAATCACCTCATTTTTACTACTATACTTCCTCCGTATCGGTTTACATGGCATGCACATCATTCTAGGTTGAGAATTTAACTGGCTATATATGTGATGAAAAGTATATGTTTAGAAACTACATCCGCTTAATAATCCAATGATATACTTTTTGTGACATAGTAACTCAGATTTAGTTAGTCAAATGGATGACCTAGAACTACGTGCACGCCCTATAAACCGAGACGTCTAAAAAACGAGACGGAGAGGGTAGTTTAGTACATATATTTTTAGATCAATATAGTCGGGATTCACCAAGGAGCAAAACCAAGTGGTAGGCTGCACCTGTCGTGTTGGCGTAGCGACTCAAGCAGGGTCAGTCTGCACACGAAATGTCGACACACTTAACAGGACCCCTTTGGCCGACATGTGACTCATCCACCGTCTTGTTCCATGTGTGATGCACCAAATTACAGTTCGGAGCAGCGGTTGGAATTGGAGGCACCCCGGTCGTAGCGCCGTAGTAGTAGAAAATGAGCGATGAGGGGTCAAATCACAAAGCCCCACCTTTCCCACATTAAGCTGGACGGACGAAGCAACCATCATTTCACTCTAGGGCGCAAGAGCATAAAGAAAAGAGAAAACCAATGATGCTTGTGGCAGCTACCTAGGGCACCCTAGGGTAGGGGTCTCCACTACAGATCTTTTTTTAAAGCGCCTCCACTACAAATTGGCTTCTCCCTCGTCCTCTTGAAGAAAACCGATGATGCGTGCGACGGTAGGGTTTGTAGGAGTACTACTAGGGCGTGCGGGGCCACGTCGTAGTAAACGGGAGAGGGATTGAGTTCGAGTCGACGCCTTAAATATGTGTGGGCCGCTTGGTTTTAGGGGAACGAGGCAGCATTTTGGGTTCGGGGACCAGTGGAGATATAGTACGTACAAAAAATTGTGGACGTAGGTTCGACCGAAAGGCAATGATGCATGGCCCCTGCATTTTGATATACCTGAGGCCGCGTGAAATTTGCTACTCTACTCAAAACTAGTAAGGTACACATGCATTGAACGCATGAGATTTCGAAACCAAATTATGAATAAATACACACTATAGCATGGTAAAGGTTTGAGTCATATATGCATGATGTAGATGTTCGTTTTAGTTCTTATAGTTTCATCTCATTCAAAATCAAATTAGTTTTATAAAATGTAAGATTACCCTATCTTTTGGTTCATAGGGTAGGAAAATCGTAGGGAATAGAAAAGTCATAGGAAATGAGATGACATGTATCTTTCAAAATCCTATGACTAGGAATAGGAAAGGAATGCCCTTGATTCACAATCATAGGATTTTTTCCATTGAGTCTAGGCTAATGTTTATTTTCCTATGAAATGTGAGGATAGGAGATTCCTCCATAGAAATAGGTTCATTCCTACAAACCAAAGGGGCTCGAAAGGAATTTTTCTATAGAATCCTATCCTAATGAAATTCCTACAAGATTCCTCAAACCAAAGGAGGCCTCATGGTTTGTTGCATTGTAAAGCATAAAGTAAAAAACAAATAATGGCATTTCATTTAAAAAATCAATTATGATACGGAAGATTCTAGAAGAAAGGAGAAGTGCATGTGTTTTGAGGTTTGTGCATTATGCTTAAGTTCAACCATGGAGTCTTCTAAATTGTACATGTGGCAGATCTGGTGGAATGTTGATGATATCCAACGGCCAGTGGTGCTCGGATTTGCCATCTCTGCACTGTCGGATTAGCTTCATCCAATGACCATCTTTCAAGTTATTCGCACACTATATAGTTCTTGTGCCATAGTTGCATGTCTTGGAAAAAAGCTACTAGTGGGTTGTACTAGCTATTTAGGAATATAAGATGTATACATGGAAGTTGTAGGGAAAGAGATGGCATGGAGTATCTCAATTCCTATGAGTAGGGATTGGAAAAGAGATGTCATTTGGTTGACAGCATAGGAACTTTTCTATTGAATCTAGAGATGACATGTATCTCAATTCCTATGAGGAGGGATTAGAAAAGAGATGTAATTTGGTTCATATCATAGGAACTTTTCTATTGAATATACGCTAATGTTTATTTTCCTTTGAAATTATGGGAGTATAGGAATCCATTCATATGAACCAAGTGGCTCTAAAGCTATAGAAATGATATCATGTTTATTTCCTTTGAAATGTAGAGTATATGAATCTATTCCCATGAACCAATTGGCTCTAAAGAAAAAAATCCTATAAAAATCATATCATATAGAGTTCCTATGATATTCCTCCACACCAAAGGATGGTTGAAATTGCTGCAGGTGATACGATGGTCTTTCTTTGTAGACTCCTCCCCCATCTTTATAGTTACCTCTCGAAGATGAATGAAATGATATATACAGGGTATTCTACATGTGCAATTTGGTACACGAAAACTCGGTAAAAGTTTGCGAGGTTCGAATTTTCAATAAAGCTATATGCACTGCATTTTGGAACGGAGGGAGCATATGGCAGTTGCTAACACTCACATGGAAGATTTGTGTGTAGGAGGAGTGGCTGTTCTGTTAAATGACATGGCAAAACTGACACTGTCGGATGCCGATCTAACGGTTCTTACGGCGTTCGTCAGGAAAAGGCTTGTGGCGAACGTTTGTCGGATAATGATTTACGGACACATGCATTGCATTGATACGTGCCCCCCTCTCTCTCACGCACACGCACCCTCCCGAGTCCTCTCGCACCCACCGTCTATCTGCAGGTAGACGTCACACACATATGTGCTCTTCACACCCTACCATCAGAACTTCTAAAAAACAACAGACGCCGCGCACATTTTATTTTAGCTCACACGTCACACACTTATACTATTACTCTTGTGGCGAACGTTCTTTGGGCATAGTATATTGTACTCTCACGAAGAGAAGCAGTGCACGCACGCACTAGTTCTCTCACACCCACTTGCGGGTACACGTAGGTGCGCATTTTTTTGAAGCTGGTACAACAAAATCACTCCACTACATATATAAGCAGGAGCCTTAGTGCTTGCTTTACTAGGGTTCCTCTCGTTCACTCTCTCATGCTCTCCAGATCTAAGCAAGACATAGGTAGCCACACTCTCTCTCAGCTCACATCTGGTCACAAATCCGCCCGGACAACCTCGACCGGGGCAGGGGTGTAGGTGCATCGTTCACGCTGTCATCGGCGGCGAGGGAGGAGACCAACGGCTGCCCGCGCGTCCCGATTGGCGGCCGTGTCATTCTCTCCGAGAGAGCACCGGCTCCGGAGGGCCTCCGACCCCTTCTTCCTCCCTGCGGTATTGTGGCCAAGATGCGGCCTCCCGACGCCGTCTTTGCCACATGCCGACGACCCTCAGGTATATATTCCTTCGAAACCTGCCTTGCTCTACTGCCCCGGCTCCCCACTTGGCTTCGTGTGGATCTTTTTCTACTTCCGTCCGCTGTTCCAAAGCCACCTATACTTTTACTATTATTAGAGGTAAAGCTAGTTCATACAGTCGACTCTAAGAGTTGGTTCAAACAGGGAAGAAAGTGGGAAAGCTGTAGCATGAATCTAGGACTTGGTTCTAAGAGGAAACGGGGGAAAGTAGTAGATACTGGCTACCCAACCGGTCTCTTGGTTGAAAAGACGATGAAAGCATGGTGGATGGCGAAGGGTGGGGGAAGTGGACCTATCTCTTGGTTGAAAAAGGAAAGAAAGTGACGGGTGTTGGGGGACAACGCAAATGAGAATGAGCAGGTCTAGATTTCCTGTGCTCACATAGGAAAATGTCGCCGAGGAGATAAAAAATGGGACAAATGCAGACATGCTGCCTGAGTGTTTGCCGCTCTCGGCAACCACATCTGCCTCACCACTTTATGCCTCTGCTGTCCCTACGCCCATATCGCTAACGTTAATGTAAAATCACATGAAGCATTAAGCAATGCCACCTAATGTCACTATAAGTAATGGTCTAGTGCCGTCGATAAATTGAAGCAATGCCACCACCATTTTATGAAGTGCTTCCGCCTTGCTTTATTTCCCATGAATTGTGTTTTTGCAGTTACACTTAAATCTCACACCGCTAACATTGCTTCATCCCAGTGGAACTGCACAAATTTGATTGCACATTTACTGACCATGTGCTACTCTCATGACAGTAATACTAATGCTATTGTTCTGCATGTTAATCTAGTGGCACTGTTGATGTGATGTGATGCTACTTACTTAAGGATACTTTCATACTGTCAATCTAGTGCCAATTATAACGCAATAGATGCTGCTGTTAATCATACGCCACTGCAAATATCTGTCACTGTTTAAATAACCGTATTTCATATTTGCGCAAACAGGGATGTTTGTCTCCATATCGTTTCGGGATGTCTGTCTCCGTATCATTTCTATCCGCGCAATCAAAGCACACACCTCAGTTTTAGTAGAACTGCGCAAAATGAGATGGCTATCCCTCGTTGCCATCGTCTAACCACCCGTCTTCCAGGTATTCCTACATTGGTAGTTACTAGGTAGAATGACCAACGCAATCTAAAAGAAGCTGATTCATACGTTTTACTTCCTGATTGCAGTGCAGGGACGAGCGAAAACATCTGCATCCTAGTCCGGAATGCACTTTGCTCCAGTTCATCCATGGACCGAGGACAAGCTAGCACGGCTGCACGGAGGTTTTTGGGACAGGTGCGCGGACAAGAGGCATTGTGTTCTGCTTTTTTCTGCAAATATCGGCGCTTAAATTTAGTGGAATGCACAAGTCTTTCAGCTGGTCAGTACACTGCATGGTTCAGTTCAGCATTCTAGCTGAGAACACAATTATAATTGGTTATTCTGGAATGAGAGAACCTAACCCTGGATGGTGGCAACAAGAAAAACCAGAGTGAACTCCAGGAAATTTAAGCCTGCCGGGAGGCCCTTTGCTCAGAGAAGCCTTGCTTGTTTTTTCCTGATTTGTAAACCTTCTCACAACTTTGTCTTTTGGTATTAACTAGTATATGTTTGTTATGTTCTATGAATCATTGAGATGTATAAAATTGCTTAACTTATGCTTTTCAAGTTTTTTATGAAGCCGAGTTTAATGTGAGTGTTCCACATGAACGCTAGACTAGCGTGTGAACGTTTGGAATTTACATTGTGGCCTCAGTTAACTGCATGAACCACTGTAACAAGATACATAGTTGCTTATATGTCAGACAGCAGATTGTTGATTGTTAGCTGGTCGATAGCCTAGTGTTGAAGCGAGCTGACCCAATGTGCCGTGTTTTCCACAACTGCTTACAAGTGGGGTAGCACCAACAGTGTTTACAACTACTTATGTATACGTCGGCGCACAGTTCTCGAACGAGTACTCTATTTCATCAAAACACACACTGCTCGTATGGTAAAACTAGTGAGGACGCATCTATTTTGGCAACAATTATGATGATTCACGAGCACACAAAAGTAGCAGCAGTTCCCATAGACGGATTCAAACAGAGTACTAGCCCCAGAGGGCTCGATAACAGGCAAGGTTCGGATAATTAGACAGAATCCAAACTACTATTAAACACTAGCTGGGGCAAGTATTTCATGCCTCGATCTAATTTGGGCTGGACACAAGACGGACCTTGCCATGAACATCATCGAGGACGTCCGGCAGCAGCTCAATCCTGTGAACCTTCATGAATACAACCTTGTGGCCTTGCCACTCATAAACTTGTTTATGGAGGCATGCCACGTCATCTTCCTGCGTAATCTTGACAAGAACAGTATGCCTCACAAACGAAGGAGTAGCTTTGAACTTCTTATGCTTCAGTACACCCTGGACAACACGCCTGACAACAGTGAGGCTGGAATACAACTCTTCATTGGTATAAGCGCAAATGGCTTCCAGGATCCAACAGCCTAAAAACTCTGTTATCCTAGTGCGTATATTCAGGTCATCCACCTCATAGCGAGTGACATGTACAACCACACAATCCTTGTCTGCATCAGGGCTCTAATTGAAACAGAAACAAATTTTGAATTACTTTCCAGCATAAGAAACACAAGTTATTTAAACCACTATGTATAGCATGGCATCGAAGCTAATAAAATTTTGCATTATTCATCACCACATACTTAGATGAAAAACCACAATCGAGATCGGCAAAGAAGAAAATCACCTTGGGCAGCTCAGCGGGGGGGGGGAGACATCCTCGAAGGGGGGAAACTGCTCCTGCAGTGCCACGGGGGCTGTAACCTCAAACGGGGCGTTGACCATCTCAGTAGTGGCCGTGAGCGTATTTGGGGTCAGCTCGGTGGCTGCCTCCATCTTCTTGGAGCTCTCTGTCTTGTGGGGATCAGCCTCCCGCGTCTGCTCCAATATCGGCAGATCTTTTCCTGGTTCTCCTTGGTCCATCATGAAACTGACGAATACTAGGAGACCACTGAAAGGAAAACACAATCGCAATGACAATGAAATAAAAAAGAGACTGAGGATCGGTTACTACTTTGCAAAAGTTCTTTTTTTTCTCTGAATGAAAATATACCAACATCACGGATCTGCTTACCTTCCCTTCGTTGGGAGAGAAGAACAGTGGAAGATGCGAGTGTTGCCTTTCTTGAAGATGTGAGGGAGAAGGGGATTCAGCGAAGAGTGAAATGATGGTTGCTTCGTCCGTCAAACTTAGACTGCGGGGAGGTGGGGTTTTGTGATACGACGACTCGTTATTGCTGCGCTACGACTGGGGTGACTCTCCACCTGCATATTGCCTTCTAATTTGGCGGATGGCATTTGGGCCCGCGCGCTGCATGGCCCGCATGTCGGTGAACAAAAGTATAACGACATTCAGTAGAGGGAGACGTTTCGATGACCTAGGAGGAGCCAGAAGCGGTATTGTATCCACTGTACTAGTAGTAATTGTTTTTCTGGGTAGCTGTAGAGTGTCTCCACTGTACTAGTAGTAATTGTTTCTCTGAGCCCAAGACAAAACAGCCCATCCACCCTAGTAAATAGTAAAATCAATTCAAAATTCCATATATTTACTGAATGAGAGGCGCTACCCACACCCAGCACACCGCCCCCCAAAAAACCTGGGTGTTCTTCTTCCTCCTCACTCCCACCCACCTCATGTCAGCTCGCTCCACTCGTACCCCCAAATTCCTCACCTCACTCCTATAGAAAACCCCAGCTCCCCTTCTTCCTCACTACTACAGAAAAACCACAGCTCACCTTCTTCTTCACTCACACTACAACTAGGCTCGTCATTCATTACTCTGCTCAAATCCGTGAGCGCGACGCGACACCCTCGAGGAAAATGGAGTCGGCTGACCCCAGCACCAAGAAGATGAGGCTCCCGCCAGCGGCGACGCCTGTTGTAGATCCCGCACCCGGCAGCGCGGCGAGAAGCGGCGACCCCGCCCCCACTGGATCCCAGGAACCCGTAGAATCTCGGGTGGACTGCATCAGCGATCTCCCATACGCCGTCCTTGGGGAGATCATCTCGCTTCTCCCCACCAAGGATTGCTGCCGCACCCAAGTCCTGTCAATTCAGTGGCGCCCTCTATGGCGCGTCGTGCCCCTTAATCTCGACTGTCGTTAGCTATCTCTCTTCAATGATTTTGAAATCCCCAGAGCCATCATCTCCTCCCACCAGGGCTCCGTTCAAAGCCTCTGCATCCCGTCATGCTACCTGAGCAAGCATAGCATGCCCTGCACGGTGGACGCCTGGCTGAAATCCCCTGAATTCACAGAACTACAGCTGCTTGAGTTCTACTATTCCCCTGGAAATCACCTATCAGATACCGAACGCCATCTACCTGTGCCCTCAGCACCGATGTCCATCTCGCGGTTTTCCTCCTCTCTCCACACTGCCACCTTTGCGCTGTGCGACCTACGAGACAATCTGGTACTAAACCTCTGACTCCCATTTCTGAAGAAACTTTCACTTGTGCAGGTTCGTATATCGGAGGCCTCACTGCACAACATCATCCACTCCAGTTGTCGGGTGGTTGGTGCGACATATGCCAACGGATGGCTTATCATTGTGGGTGCCAATAAGACGTCACCGGTGCCTGGAAACGGGATGAGGCGAAGACATGCACGCCGGCGGATCTTACCCAGGTTCGGGGCTCTCCGAGGAGATAACACCCATAGTCCTGCTCTGCGGGGTCTCCGCATGATCACTAGATCAAGGAAAGGTAGCTACAATCGCTCCTAGAGCTGTTGGGTTCAAGGGAGAAGAAGAACAAGGCTAGCTCTTGCTTCTCTCTCTCTATGGTGTGTGTGCTGTGTTCAGAAGCTAACCCTTTGCATGGGTGCTCCGGGGGGTTTATATAGGCCTACCCCCCGGGGGTACAATGGTAATCCGGCTGGGCACTGGTCCCAGCCATCAGTGTCTACGCTTGCCGGCTTCTCCGCCGGCTGTTGGGTCCCGCCGACTGGTGGGTCCCGCTGGCTGCCGACTTCTTGGTCGACAGGCCGGCCCCACCGCCTAGGGTCTTGTCGGCGGCTGTTTACTGTAGCCTCGCCTCTGATGACGAGGGCTTTGTCGAGGTAAGCGTGGCTACAGTGGGCCGCCTCGGGGGCTCTCACTATAGCCTTACCTCGTCTTGTCCTCTTAATGGGGGCTCCTGCTTCGAGGAAGGGGGTAGCCGGCTTCTGGGGACCGGCTACGCCCTCGGCCGACTGGGGGAGACCAGGCCGCCTCCGCGCCTCTCTCTGGTGGAAGGGGCCCGCCGCCTACGGGCCGTACAGGAGTCGGTCGTGAATGACGTTGAGGCTGGCATGGCTACAATCCCGAGCTGAACAGGAGACGGTCATCCCGTACGGCCTCCTGTGGCCATGCCTGCCTCGAGCCTCGGGGGTAGTGGGCCGCACTGTGGCCACACCCCGTCTTGTCACCGTTATGTGGGTGTAGCTTTGGTGGTTGTGGTCTCGGCCGACTGCTTGGAGTCGGCGCTCTTCTTGCCGGCTCCCTGGAGTCGGCCACCCCGTAGTTGTCCTGGGGGGAGGTCGTTGAGGCTGGGCCGCCTTACGGGAGTCGGCTTCAGAGGTAGCCGGCCAGGGAAGGCGGACCAATGCGTGGAGTGCTTGGAGGCCCGAAGGCCTGATAATTTTTTCGGCGGAACCAGGGGCAGTCGGTTAGGCTACCTGTGGCCGTTTACTCCGACAGTAGTCCCCGAAGCTGATTGGGCTTCGAGGTGGAGTAGGGGTTGAGAAGCTCGATCAGCTTCCTATCTTGACAAGTCGGCAGCTGGGAGCCGGCTTTAGTTAGGCGTGCCGCCTTGGTCGAAAACTCCGGAGTCGGAGGGCGGGAGCTCGCTAGCGTGTGCTCCGGGCCGCGGGCCGGCCACTTGCCGTCTGCGAACCACGTGGCCTCCCTTGGCCAGAAAGCCTGCCAGCCCACGCGCGTGACGGGGCATCGCCGCAGGGCGGGGGCCCGCCACATCCGCGCCCGGGCTCAGGCGCGGATTCTCTGTATCCCGAAACCGCCCGCACGTCTCCTTGCGGCAGTTTCGGCTCGCCTTTAGGGCGCAATAATCGCGGGGCGTGGGGGGAATGGGTGCAGTTAATCCCACGTCTCCCCCCCACGTCCGGCCTCTTCGGCCTCGCCTCGCGAAGCTATAAGTAGGGGGAGGTGGAGGGCGGCAGGCCCTCGCACGCTCCTCCTACTTCCACCATCTTCTTCGCTCGCCGTTTCTTGCAACAGCGCCTCGCCGCCGCGCTCTTCCACCGCACGTTCCTCCGCCGCCGCGCTAGTTTTCGCCATGCCTCCCGCCACGGAGCAGTATGGCGGGGATTGGGACGGCTCCAACGTGCACGAAGACCACGTCGAGTTCCTCCGCAATACTCGGCGGCTGCCGGCCGCGGACAAGGTGGAGGTCCGCCTTGCGCCGGCGAGGGAGATTACGCCGGAGCCGCGGGAGGGCGAGCGGGTGGTCTTCCGCTCGCACTTCTTGCGCGGCATCGGCCTGCCAGTGAGCGCCTTCTTCCGCTCCTGGCTCGACTTCTATCAGCTCCAGCCGCACCATCTCACCCCAAACGCGGTGGTGCTGCTATCAGCCTTCGTCACCCTGTGCGAGGGCTACCTCGGCGTCCTCCCCACCCTTGAGCTCTGGGGGAGTTCTTCCAGTCCAAGCTGGGCACGCGCATGCAGGGCGTGCCGGCTCAGACTGGCGCCTTCATCGCGTCGCGGAGGTCGGTCGCCGACAACCCCTTCCCCGTCATCACGCTGATCCAATCGGTGAAGAAATGGCAAAAATCGTACTTCTACGTGCGGAACATCGCCCCGCGGGGCGACTACATCAACCTGCCGGCTTACGTAGCCGGCCCTCCAGCGGGCAGGCGGCCCCAGTGGTCCTTCCGGGCCGTGACTCCGATGCCGGCCGGGTCCGCCGCCGTCGCCTGAGTGCGAGAGCTGACCCAGTCGGAGGGCTTGACGGGGCCCAACCTGCTAGCCGCATTCGTCACGCGCCGGGTTCTTCCGCTCCAGAGCCGGCCTCATCTGATCTGTCAGATGAGCGGCCAGCTCGATCCGAGCCGAATGTGCACCAAGGAGATGCCGCGCGAGGAGGTCGCCTATATGGTGAACTACCTTGCGAACTGCAAGCTCACCGAAGAGTGGCAGTTCGGCAAGGAGCCATATAGCCGAGCCAATCCGCCGCCTACGGTATGTTCTCCTTGTCTCTTTTTCTTTTTCCTTGCTTTGTTGCCGAGTTCCTCTTGGCCGACTCTAATCTTAGTCGGTTCGTTTTTCGACAGAGTCCTCTTCTTCGGCCGGCCAGCGGGTCAGACGCGGAGCGTCGATTCGTCCCCGATCGGACCGAACACGATCTGGAGGACCCCGACTTGGGGGCGGCCGGTATGGACGACAACATCAAGCTGGGCGGTGGCCAAGCCGGCGACGAAGCAGGCGGCTCCGGGTTCGGAGTCACCTTCGACGACTGGCCGGACGACGATGAGGCCGAAGTCGCCCCGCGCCGCCAGCCGGCGTCTGGACGCGGCGCGGGTTCCTCCGCTGCACCGCCTGCTCGGGGCGGAGGTCAAAAGCGTCGCGCCGCCCAGGGTTTGTTCGGTAGCCGGACGAAGAAACCCAGGGGCGGGGTGGCAGCCACCAGGCAGGAGGAGGCGGCTGCGAAGGCAGCTCGCTTCCGCAAGACGGTGAAGCAACCGCAGACCGTGTCGGCGTAAGTTTACTTTCTTTCGTATACTCTTTTTCTTTCTTTTCTCTGGTGGTTCCTGAACCCTTGTCTTTTTCTCCAACGATCAGAGCTCCGCTGTCGCTTGAGCGGGCGGCTGCCGCCTCCGTCGTTGAGTCGCCGAGGGGCTCTGGGAGCACCACCCGCCGCGTGGACCCCCGTGCCGACCTTCAGGAGGCGACAGAAAGGAACGCGCGGGAGGCGCGGGCGGAGCGAGAGGCGCGGGAGGCGGAGGCACGGAAGGCGGCCGCCGCCCAGGCGGCACGGGAGGATGAGGCGGCGAAGGCACTCGCCGATGCCGCAGCCAGGGCCCAAGCAGAGGCTGCGGCCGCGGCGGCGGCGGGGGAGGTTTTGATGGTCACCCCGCTGCGCGTCATGGCGCCTGGGGACATGGAGCCCTCGCCAGAGGGAGCCAGCGGCGACCAGCCAGGGCTGGGGGGAAGCGACGACGTCATCATCCTGGAGAGGGCGCCGGTGCCGACCCCGCCAACTGGGGCGGCTCAAGGCGGCCGGCCTGATCCGCCGCCTGCACAGTCGGCGGGGGGCGAGCCGGCCGCGAGGGCTGAGATGGCGGTCCGGATTCCGTCGAGCCGGCGCGCGGGGAAGGCCGCGTCGGAGCCGCAGCCGGCCGTGGGCTCCAGCTCGTCGGCCCGGGATGCGGAGGCGGCCAGCGCTACCTCGGGGTGGACGCCAGGCGGAGGGACGGCCGTGGTGAACGTGGCTGCACAGGACGTCCGGACCCGGCTCCAGGGCCAAGCTGCGGCGCTGAGGCAGTTCACCGACGAGTTCCTCGCGACGCGGGCGGCCATTCGGGTTAGTATTCCCATCTTGCTTCTTCTTGATCTTGATTTTTCTTGATCTTGATTTCTTCCGTGGGGGCGCGTCAGCGCACCCACTGGGTGTAGTCCCCGAGTTCTGAGTCGGCTGCTGAGCAGGCGGCTTGGAACTTCTTGGTGGATTTGCCTTTGCTATTCTTGTTCTTACTTCGATCTTCTGTCCATCTTGCAGGACTACCACAACCTTCGAGCGGCCGCCTTCAACTCCCAGGCTCGGGAGCTGACTCAGAAGACCGCCGACCTTACTGAGAGCCGAGGTACGTGCTTTGTTCTTTATCTCATGTGGGGGCGCGTCAGCGCACCCACTGGGTGTAGTCCCCGAGATTCGGGCCGACTGCTGAGCAGTCGGGTCGGATCTTCCTTGACGACTTCTTCTTACTGTTCTTTCTTTTTCTGCCGTCCTTGCAGCGGCCAACGCCAGTCTGAGGGCACAGCTGGGAGAGTCTCAGACTGCCCTTCGTGCCAAGGATGCCGAGCTCGCCGCCTTGGTGCAGGAGCGCGACCGCCTGGTCAAGAAGCTGGCCGACCAGGAGGAAGGCCACAAGGCGGCCCTGAAGGTGGTGCAGGACCGCGAAGCCGCCCTCCAGGCCGAGTACGAGACGGAGGCGGCTGGCTGGGCTGAGGCCAGGTAGACTCTGGTCTCTGGCTATGGCCAGATCGAAGATCTGGTTGACGGTAAGCCGCCTACCTCTTCGTCCTTTCTTACCATCTGCCACTTTGGCTCTTTTTCTGATTTGGTGCTCTTTTCTCCTTTCTTCTTCTTTCTTGCGCAGAATATTTCCCTGGCTATTCTACTGTCGCCAACCAGACCATCGAGGCCCGTCGCCAGGCGCGAAGGCAGGCTGGCTTTGAGATCTCGCCAACCGCCGGCCGTTCGCTGGAGGAGCAGCTCCTGGCGATCCAGGCCCGCATCCAGCCGGCTCACCGACTGCTCCGCCGGCTTCAGCGTGCCGGGGCGCAAGTCTTGGCCGCCCTCTGGCCCGGCCAAGTGGTTCCTCGCACCCCCAGTCGGACTGCCGACTGGCTGGAGGTGGCAGTCGGCCGCTTCGAAGCTTGGAAGGCCTCGGCAGCTCGCTCCGGCGCCAGGCGGGCGCTGGAGTTCGTCAAGGCCTGGTATCCCGGCCTGAGCCTGGACCAGCTGGCTACCTGGCGGCAGCAAGCCGACACAGAGCTGGAGCCGGCGCGGCCGGCTATCATCCGGCGGGCTTCGGCGATCGCCGATTACACCGACACCAGCGTCTTCGCCCCCGAGGTAGACGACAACGGTGTCGCCCAGCCGGAGGAGTGGTTCGGGCTGAACCCGGCGGACGGTGAGGACTCGGCGGAGGAGATCGACTCCAGCGACGAGGGCGAAGAGGAGGAGGAGGAGGGTGAAGACGCCGAGCCGGCTGGTGGGGCAGCCGGCCAGCCTCAGCCTGACCGTACCTCCAGCACTACGTCGCGAGCGAGTGCGTCGCCTGCCGCTGGTGGTGGTCAAGCCGAGACCCGCTAGGCGGCCACTCCTTCAGCCGGCGGGGCCGTCTCCACCGACCAGCTCGGCCTCCGCGCCGCGCCCTAGTCTGCCATCTTTTGTTTTCCTGTCTTGTTACTTTTGGAACAATGTTTGGTTAAGTCTGCACAATTCCACCCACTGGGTGTATTCGAACTTATGTCTGTTGCCAGCCTGTTGGGGGCTTTATGTGTATATATAACTTATGCATTTGGCCTTTCCTTGTACTTTTGCTTTTTGTCCTTCTGCTGTTTCCTTTGCCGCCCTCCCTTGGTTGCCGCCTCCCCAGTCCAACAGTTGCTCTGCAATCTGTAGCTGGAGGAGTGCTTGGCCAATTGGGGGGGGAGTACTTTAGCTTTGCTGGACTAAAGCTAAGTGTTTAGGAAGCCGGCCAGCCGGCTGTTCTGGCAGCCGGCAGGCATGTTTGGAGGCCGTCTCTTTGCTATATAGGTTCGTTGTTCCTTAGCCATTTTTCGTGTGGGCGTCCTTTCTGCCTTGCCTCTTGCTAGTCGGACAGTCGGTTCTTCGAGCTGCGACTTTCAACAAGAGGGGACTCGGGAGCCGGCACACTACTTTTCTGACTTCAGGTAGAACTTTCAATATAGCTCAAGGCGGCCAGTCCCCGGGCCGACTAGTCGAACCCGGTGCCAGACAAGAATTCAAAATGTAATAATACATTCATGGATATGACACTTGTCATTCATAGATAAACAAGGGCAGTCCCCGAGTACTGCTCGGGGGGCCTGTTGGTTTGTACTTAATACAAAAAAGGGTAGCATGATACATACTGCTTTCAACTGTAAAATCGTCTCAGGAGGTTTGCGTTCCATGGTCGCTCCGACTCCTTGCCGGAGTCGTCTCTCTTGCGTGCTCTTGGTTTTTGCGCGTCGATCAAGTAGTAGGAGTCGTTGCCGAGTGCCTTGCTGACGACGAAGGGGCCTTCCCAAGGGGCCGAGAGCTTGTGCTGGCCGGCTGTTCGCTGGATCAGCCGGAGCACAAGGTCGCCCTCTTGGAAGGATCTTGGCTTGACCTTGCGGTTGTAGTAGCGGCGCAGCCCTTGCTGGTAGATGGCGGACCGGCTGAGTGCTAGCAGCCGGCCTTCTTCCAGTAGGTCCACGCCGTCTTCTCTTGCTTCTTTGGCCTCCTCCTCCGTGTACATGGTGATCCGAGGCGAGTCGAACTCGATGTCTGTTGGGATGACAGCCTCGGCACCGTACACGAGGAAAAATGGAGTGAAGCCGGTTGACTTGTTGGGTGTAGTGCGCAGGCTCCAGAGGACAGCCGGCAGCTCTTCGAGCCAGCAGCCGGCCGATCGCTCCAGTGGTACAACCAGTCGGGGCTTGATGCCGGAGAGGATGAGTCCATTTGCTCGCTCGACCTGGCCGTTTGACTGCGGGTGGGCAACGGACGCTAAGTCCAGTCGGATGCCCTGCGTCGCGCAGAAACGTGCCAGTGCTCCTTTGGCGAAGTTCGTGCCGTTGTCGGTGATGATGCTGTGCGGCACGCCGTACCGAGTAGTGATGTCGGTGATGAATGTCACGGCAGTCGGCCCGTTCAGCTTTTTGATCGGCTTTGCTTCGATCCACTTTGTGAACTTGTCCACAGCGACAAGTAGATGCGTCAAGCCGCCGCGGGCTGTCTTGAAAGGGCCCACCATGTCCAGTCCCCAGACGGCAAAAGGCCAGGTGAGGGGAATGGTCTTGAGTGCAGAAGCCGGCAGGTGTTGCTTGGAACTAAAAACTTGGCATCCTCTGCAGCTCTTGACTATTTCTTTAGCATCCTCCAAGGCAGTCGGCCAGAAGAAACCATGGCGGAAAGCCTTGGCCACAAGTGATCTTGAGGCTGCGTGGTGGCCGCATTCGCCTTGGTGGATGTCTTTGAGGATTGCCACTCCTTTTTCTGGCTCGACACAACGCTGGAAGACTCCAGTGACGCTGCGCTTCACAAGCTCTCTGTTGATTATTGTATATGCTGCGGCTCGTCGTTGCACTAGTCTTGCTGAGATCTCATCAGCCGGCAGCTCTCTGCTGACTAGGAACTTGAGGATGGGCTGGGCCCATGAGGGAGCTGTGACTTCTTCTTCTGTTAATGTAGCCACCATGACTCGGGTGGGTGGGTGGGTTGGGTTGAGTCAGCCACCGCTTCTTGTGTCGTTGCAGTCCCCAGGCCGACTGCTGCAGTCCCCGGGCCGGGTTCTGAAGTCCCCATGCCGCCTGCGGGGTTTCTCCAGTCGGATCCGGCTGTATCTGGTGCAGGCGGTACGAAGATGGAATCCGACTCTGGAGATGGCTTGATGGACGGCGTGAGGAGGCGCTGGAGGAAGACGCCAGTCGGTATGGCCCGCCGGGTGGAGCCGATCCGTGCTAGGGCATCTGCTTGGTCGTTGTCGGCCCTTGGCACGTGGAGGAACTCGCACCCCTCGAAGTATCCGCTGATCTGCTGGACGAGGAATCGATAGCTCGCCATGTTCGCGTCCTTGGCGTCCCAGTCGCCAGACGACTGCTGGACCACCAAGTCTGAGTCGCCGTAACACAGGATCCGGCGTATGCCAAGCTCTTTGGCTAGCCGGAGCCCATGTACGAGCGCCTCGTACTCAGCCACGTTGTTGGAGGCGGCGAAGTGGATCTGCAGCATGTACTTGAGCTTGTCGCCTTTGGGAGAGGTGAGGACGATGCCGGCTCCCAAGCCGGTGCGCATCTTGGACCCGTCAAAGTGCATCCGCCAATGGGTAGAGTCGGGAGCCGGCGGTAGGTACTGGGTCTCGGCCCAGTCGACGAGGAAGTCGGCCAATGCTTGCGACTTGATGGCGGTGCGGGGTTGGTAGAAGATTGTGTAGGGCGCCAATGCAATGGCCCATTTTGCCACCCGGCCGGATGCATCCCGGCTGCCTATGATCTCGGCGAGCGGGGCAGTGCATACGACCGTGATGGGGTGCTCTTGGAAGTAGGGCTTCAGTTTCTTGGCAGCGAAGTACACCCCATAGCACATCTTCTGGTAGTGCGGGTAGTTTTGCTTTGAGCTGGATAGCACTTCGCTGAGATAGTACACCGGCCTCTGGACTAGCTGGGCTCGGCCTTCCTCCGGGCGCTGGACCACAACAACAGTGCTGACGACTCGGCTAGTCGCGGCGATGTAGAGGAGCATGGGCTCCTTCTCAGTCGGCGCCGCCAGGACAGGCGGAGTGGTCAGCATTTTCTTCAACTCATGGAAGGCTTGGTCGGCTTGGTCGTTCCACTCGAAGTGAGTGGACTTCTTCATGAGTCGGTACAGGGGGAGAGCCTTCTCTCCTAGTCGGCTGATAAAACGATTCAGGGAGGCTAAGCAGCCAGTGAACTTCTGCACATCTCGCAGCTTGGTGGGAATCTCCATCCTCTCGATGGCCTTGATCTTGACGGGGTTGCACTCAATGCCGCGTTCGGAGACCAGGAAGCCTAGCAGCTGGCCGGCTGGCACTCCGAACACGCACTTCTCGGGGTTGAGCTTGATTTGGAATCGGCGCAAGTTGGCGAATGTTTCTTTCAGGTCTTCCAGCAAGGTACCGCGCTTCTCTGTCTTCACCACAATGTCGTCTACATAGACGTGGGCATTTCTGCCGAGTTGTTTCAAGAGGCATTTCTGCATGCAACGCTGAAAAGTGGCACCGGCATTTCCTCAAGCCGAATGTCATAGTCAGGTAGCAGAAAGCTCCAAAGGGTGTGATGAAGGCAGTCTTCAGGCGGTCAGCTGGGTCCAACTTGATCTGATGGTACCCTGAGTACGCATCCAAAAAACTTAACAGCTCGCATCCGGCTGTGGAGTCTATCACTTGGTCAATCCGTGGCAGAGCAAACGGATCCTTTGGGCAGGCCTTGTTCAGACTGGTGTAGTCTATACACATACGCCACTTGTTATTCTTCTTCAGAACCAGAACTGGGTTGGCAAGCCACTCTGGAAAGAACACTTCCATGATAAAGCCAGCGGCAAGGAGCCGGGCTATCTCTTCTCCCACAATTCTTCGCTTCTCTTCTGACAGTCGGCGGAGGGGTTGCTTGACCGGCTTCGCATCAGCTCGGACATGTAATTTGTGCTCGGCGAAATCCTTCGGGACACCCGGCATGTCCTTTGGGGACCATGCAAAGATGTCTCGATTCTCACGGAGGAAGTCGACGAGCTCGCCTTCCTATTTACTGTCCAAGTTCGCCCCAATGACAGCGAACCTCTCCGGGTTCTCCGGGTCCAGAGGTATCTTCTTCGTCTCTTTGGCAGGCTGGAAGGAGCCCTGCGCATCACAATCCTTGGGGTTGGGGGACAAGGCCGGCTGCTTGCCGGCCATGGCCACAACCCGTTCCAACATCTTCTTCTCTTCTGCCACCACGAGGGACTCGGCCAGCCGGCTACTGGCCATGGCGCACTCGATGGACTTCTTGTAGTCGCCGGCTACCGTGATGATCCCCTTCGAGCTCGGCATCTTCATCTTCAGGTAGGCGTAGTGGGGCACAGCCATGAACTTGGCCAGGGCAGGTCGGCCAAGCAGTGCATGATAGGGGCTCTCCAAATCCACTACCTCGAACCATATTGCTTCTCGGCGGAAATGATCTTTGTCTCCGAAGAGAACATCCATTTTGATCTTGCCGATTGGGGAGCAAGACAGGCCGGGGACGATACCATGGAAGACGGTGCGGCTCGGCATGAGCAGCTTCGCTTTGATGTTCAGCTTCTCCATGGTATCGCGGTACAGTATGTTGATACTGCTTCCGCCGTCTATCAGGACGCGGGAAAATCTGGCAGCTCGCCTCTCCGTCGCGAGGGTGACGTCCAAGACCATTGCATAGGAGCCAGGCGAAGGCATCACCTCTGGGTGGTCGGCCTGGCTCCAGCTGATTGGCTTTTCTGACCAGTGCATGAACTCGGGGGTGCTGGTGGCGACTGCATTCACTTCTTGATGCTGTCGGCGTCGGCTGCGCTTGTCGTCGGCTTGACTGGTGAAGACGACGTAGGCGGCGTGCTCTTCGGGGAATTCGTCTTGGATGGCGCCGACTGCCGGCCGAGCCGCCGGCTGCTGAGGGGGCTGGAGGCGGCGGGCCGGGAGGCGGAGGCGGCAGCATCCCCTCGCCCTTGGTGATGCGGGTGAGCCAGTGGCATTTCCGGGTTGTGTGGTTGGACGGCTTCGCGCCGCTGTGGAACTTGCAGGGGGCGTCGAGAGCTTGTTCGTAGGAGAAAGACGGCTGCCAAGCCGGCCTTCCACCCTTCTTCTTGGGAGCGGGCCGTTCTTCGGGCTGCTCGTCTTCAACTGTGGCCACCTGCCGACTGGAGGAAGTCGGCATGGGGGCCTTGCGCTTGTGGTCGTTCTGGTAGGGGCGCCGATTAGGGTCGCCAGCCGGCGTCTTGGGAGCCGGAGCAATCACCTTCCCAGAGGCGTCTACTCGCAGCTCGGTCTTCATTGAGGAGTCGGCCGTGGCGTACTTGTCCGCGATGACCAGCAACTCGTCGAGGGTAGCCGGCTCGTCGCAGAGGAGTCGGTGCTTGAGGAGGGTGCCCTCTCGGCACCCGGCGGTGAAGTACTCGATGGCCTGGACCTCGTGCACCCCCTCGCAGGAGTTGCGGAGCTCGGCCCATCGCGTGAGGTAGTCGCGGGTCGACTCGTTGGGCCCTTGGACGCAGAGGGAGAGCTGGCGAGGCTTGGGAGGCCGCTTGTAGGTGCTGGTGAAGTTGCGGACGAAGACTTCGGTGAAGTCCAGCCAACTGTTGATGCTGTAGGGCTTGAGGCTGTTGAGCCATGTGCGCGCCGTGCCTTGCAGCATGAGGGGGACGTACTTCACGGCGACGCGCCGATTGCCGTTGGCTATGCTGACGGCCGTGGAGTAGTCGATGAGCCAATCTTCCGGCTTCACCGAGCCGTTGTACTTGGGCGTGTCTCTGGGGAGCGAGAACCCTTTGGGGAAGGGCTCGTCGCGGATGCGGGGGCCAAAGCATGGCGGGCCGACATCGTCTTCTTCTTCTAACGCCAAGGATCGAGCAAGGCGGTCGATCCTGTGGCGGGCGTCGTTCTCGCCGACTCCTTCTCGGCGGCCGAGTCGGTCGCCAAGAGTCGGGTGTGTGATAGGCGGCGGAGTGAGGCGTCTTTCTCTTCGAGGCGGGGGAGGAGGCAGATTTCCTTGGTGTTCAACCGCTCGAGGGCGGCCTTCCGCGTCGCGCTCGATGGTAATGCGAGTCCGGCTGCGGCTGGCAGCCGGCTCCTTGTCTTTCTTCTGGCGCGCGCCGCTCGCAGTCGGCGAGCGGGACGTCGCGGCGTGCTCCCGGCGCGGGGGATGACTATCAGCACGGGCGCCGGCTTCGTGCCGTTCTGCAGCCGCGTCGAGCAGCTGCTGGATCCGTCTCGTCATGTAGGGGAGCTCATCGGCTCCCAGCCCATTGAGCTCTTCTGCGGCCGCCTGAGCGGCTCGCAGATTCTCGAGCGGGGTGGCGTAGACGGGGCGATCTGCCCCCAGCATGCTGGCGACGGCCGCGCCGCGCTTCTGGACGAAGCCGGCTCGGCTCGGGCCGCTAGGCGGCGGCGTACCGAAGGCGGCGCGGTCGACTTCGCGCTGGTGGGCCTCGGTGAGGCGTCTCATGGAGGCTATCTTCTGGCCCTCCGCGATGAGGGCAAGGCGGCGTGCCTCCAGGGTCTCGGCGTCGGCGTCGGCCGGGATGGGGACGGAGAGGTCGTGCATTGCCGCTTGCAGGGCGTCGTGGGCATTCTCGCCCGAGTTGGCGACGTGGCTGATGACCAGCACTTCGGTGACAGCGCTGCTGCCGCTGTCAGCTCGAGGGAGGGGGTCGTCGAAGACCACCACGTCGGAGGGGTAGGCGTCAAGCGATGCTGTGTCGGAGTCGATGAGCATCGGGTCGGTGGAGCCGACCGACTCCATGTCTGCAGCAGGCTCGCTGGAGACGTGAAGCTGGTCGAGGAGGCTGACGAGGCGGTTCTCGGGGTAGTCGGTGCCTGCGTCGGACGCAGGCTCGTCGGAGATGCGAGTCTCGCCGAGCAGATCGGCGAGGCAGCTCGCTGCGCAGGCGTCGTCGACGCCTTGCAGCGCGTCGAGGCAAACGCCATCGGGCGCAGCAGGCTGGCTGCGCTCGCGGGGGAGGAAGAGGGTTCCCGTCCAGAACAGGTCTCCGGACGACGGTGCACCTGGCCCCACGGTGGGCGCCAAATGTCGGGTGGTTGGTGCGACATATGCCAACGGATGGCTTATCATTGTGGGTGCCAATAAGACATCGCCGGTGCCTGGAAACGGGATGAGGCGAAGACATGCACGCCGGCGGATCTTACCCAGGTTCGGGGCTCTCCGAGGAGATAACACCCCTAGTCCTGCTCTGCGGGGTCTCCGCATGATCACTAGATCAAGGAAAGGTAGCTACAATCGCTCCTAGAGCTGTTGGGTTCAAGGGAGAAGAAGAACAAGGCTAGCTCTTGCTTCTCTCTATCTCTATGGTGTGTGTGCTGTGTTCAGAAGCTAACCCTTTGCATGGGTGCTCCGGGGGGTTTATATAGGCCTACCCCCGGGGGTACAATGGTAATCCGGCTGGGCACTGGTCCCAGCCGTCAGTGTCTACGCTCGCCGGCTTCTCCGCCGGCTGTTGGGTCCCGCCGACTGGTGGGTCCCGCCGGCTGCCGGCTTCTTGGTCGACAGGCCGGCCCCACCGCCTAGGGTCTTGTCGGCGGCTGCTTACTGTAGCCTCGCCTCTGATGACGAGGGCTTTGTCGAGGTAAGCGTGGCTACAGTGGGCCGCCTCGGGGGCTCTCACTGTAGCCTTACCTCGTCTTGTCTCCTTAATGGGGCTCCTGCTTCGAGGAAGGGGGTAGCCGGCTTCTGGGGGCCGGCTACGCCCTCGGCCGACTGGGGGAGGCCGGGCCGCCTCCGCGCCTCTCTCTGGCGGAAGGGGCCCGCGCCTGCGGGCCGTACAGGAGTCGGTCGTGGATGACGTTGAGGCTGGCATGGCTACAGTGCCGAGCTGAACAGGAGACGGTCATCCCGTACGGCCTCCTGTGGCCATGCCTGCCTCGGGCCTCGGGGGTAGTGGGCCGCACTGTGGCCACACCCCGTCTTGTCACCGTTATGTGGGTGTAGCTTTGGTGGTTGTGGTCTCGGCCGGCTTCTTGGAGTCGGCGTCTTCTTGGCCGGCTTCCTTGGAGTCGGCCACCCCGTAGTCGTCCTGGGGGAGGGTTGCTGAGGCTGGGTCGCCTTCCGGGAGTCGGCTTCAGAGGTAGCCGGCCAGGGAAGGCGGACCAATGCGTGGAGTGCTTGGAGGCCCGAAGGCTTGATAATTTTTTCGAAAGAACCAGGGGCAGTCGGTTAGGCTACCTGTGGCCGTTTACTCCGACACCAGTTGCCCTGCCCTGGAGTGCTTGGTGCTTGTTTTCACAGTTAGAATCGGTTGTCTCCAAATAAAGTCGCCTAACCTTGTAAGAATTGGAATTTGTTTTGACGGAAGGCAGCTCATCATCCAAGATGCCCCTTCACTTCAAAGGTTGATCATTGATTCTAGTTATTCACCGTTGCAAATAACCGTCCTCTCTGCGCCTAAACTAGAGACCTTGGGTGTAATACATGATCTCTGTGCTCATTTCAATATGGTGTTTGGCTCCACAGTTCTTCAGGTACTTTACATTATCATCTACACTTGTAACCATAAGCTGCATTTTAAATTTCTGCGCATAAGTTATATGTCATCTTGGAGTACACATTTTGTACTAATATTATGCTCTATGCTCAATGAAGAGTTTCTCCATGGATGGCCTATCAATGGAGCTGGATTCTGTCAAGATCTTATATATCCAAATGAATAGTTTTGATCTGAACAACATTATTGGCTTGCTGCAATGCTTTCCATGTCTGGAGAAGTTGTATATAAAGGTGATAATTTCACGCACATTGGAAGCCCGCATATAGTGTACTAGAATTAACCGTTCAGCTGTTGCTCTTTCGACACTCCTTTTTTTAGACCTTAACTGTTTTCAATCTTCATGTCTGTTTAGGCAACAGGACGGGGTAAGAAAGTTATAACCAATCGGTGGATTCGTAAGCATCGGGATTTTCTCACTTCTCATGAGATTCGATTGAAGACAATAACGCTAGAACGATATGTAGCCAACCGTGCAAACACTAGATTTGTCACATTCTTCCTGCTGAATGCGAGGTCACTATTGTCCATCATGCTTAAGTTTATCAGCAACATGGTTTTGACGGATGGGTATGTGGAAGAGCAAAAAAAGGAGTTTCAGGTGGGCAAAAGAGCTTCTGAACGTGCCGGGATTCTATTTACAACATATTGTGGTCATAATCCAGTAAATTTTATGACCCAGGATGTTCATTCTATGGACCTGACCGATCCATTTGACTGTGAGTGCCAAAAATAGTGCTGGAGTTAGATGTTGTTGCCCTTTTCAACCTGGGTTTTTTTGTAAACCTGATGAACAATTAACCCTCGTGCTTTTGTACAGTTTGTAAGCTGGAGTTAGATGTTCATGCCCTTGTCAACTCGGCTGTGACTGTCATATTTTCTTTGAAGCAAGACAAATGGCTTGCCAGTCGTTTAATTTAGAGTGAAATATTGTAACAACTAACAAATCCCAACCAAGGGAAATAACATCACTCTCACCGGCTGCTTGAGCTCACTGTGCATTACAGAAGCCAAGTGATTAGCCCCCACCAGCATCCACAAACTTATTTCCAACTAGCACATCAAATGGGCTATAAATTTTCATAGGAAGGGCTGCATGACCATGACAAATTTGGATTCTGACATTTGGGACCCGCGAGAAAATAGCCTATCCAAGGTGGTGTCGACTTACTAGCCAGTCAAAAAACGATTCTGCCTACCAGCCGTTGGATTGACATCCAACATCTGTCGTGTATCTTCTATCTCTTGTCTTCTTCTTCCTCCAGCCACCCAAACCAAACCACCCCATTGGCTCCGCCTGCTCCCGCCTCCCATGGCTGGCTGCGCCTCCGCCGCCCTACCGTACGTACCCTCCAACGTTGGCCAGTCCCTCCATCTATTCCCCCACACGTCATGTTATTCTCCCACGACGTCATCCCCAACACGCACCCACACCCGAACCAGTCAACCCTCGTACTCCCCTCCGCCTGCGACTGGACCGGCGCATCTTCCACGGCTCTTGTTCGTTCCGTCCGAGGCCTCGCCGTCGTCCTCCGCCTTGCGGCCTTGTTTCGCTCGCCGTGCGCGGTGCGCCGCCCTCTTGCATTGTCAACGTCGTCAACAACCGAGAGGAACAAGGAGATGACTGTAAGTGGAGAGGATGACAGTAGGGACCCACCAGCGTCATGGCAGTACGCAAGCAAGTGCCTCTGTATTACAAGCCCAAAAATATGGTTCCTCCTAATGGTTGGTCATCTGGGGCTCACGCCATTGTCAACGTAGTCAATAAACGAGAGAATTACACTACGAGCGGCTGACACCAGGGACCCAGCAGGTCGCGCAGTTTTTTTTGAGGAACAAGCAGTTGTTATTTATACTAGTTTTAGCGACGGATCAGGGTAACAACATGGCTGTGCGGGGGCTGGGGCCCGTCTAGCCAGGGTTTTATTTATGTTTACCACATCATGAGCCCAATTGTGTTTTTTCTTGCTGAAAATGGCTAGCCCAGTTCTATTTTTTTAAAGAAATACCCAAACGAGGCCTACTTGCTTTATCAGCCCTGCTGGGCTGCAAATCTTTCAAGACGAGGAGAGTTTCATTCGGTTTGCCCAGAAATGGGCTGTACATTTTTAAAACACATCAAACCGGGAATTAGTTCCAATTTTTTTCATTACAAGATTTTACATTCCATTGATTTTTATGCGTGGACAATTATTTGGATTTTATATTTATATAAATTATTTTTCAAAATAGTTTGAATGTGAATCGATATTTTGTGATTAAAAACAGTTGACCGCACCGAAATATGCAAAAAAAATCGTATACTTTTTAACCGTGGCCACAATATGGGGTGTAATGCTAACAAAAAGAAGATGGGCTCCAAAAAAATTCTTAAGAATTAGCAAATTGGTTGTACATTATTAGAAATAATGCACACGAGAGCAGTGACTGTTGGATGTCCATCCAACGGCTGTCGTGCTTCTTCAATCTCTGTTTTCCCTGCTCCAGCCGCTCAAACAAGCGCCGGCGGGACTGCCTGCTCCCTCCTCCCGCGGTCGGCTATGCTGCTGCGCAAGCCTCACCGCCCCACCGTACTCCCATAACTGGCCTAGCCATCCCTCTACTCACCCACACATGTTGTTATTCTCCGGCGACGGCAGACGAACCAGTAAACCCTCGTATAGTCGTACTCCCCTCCGCGTGGGAAACAACTGCCGAGTCTTCCCTGCCTCCTTGCCGTTCCCTTCCTAGGCCTCGCCGTCGTCCACCGCCCTAGTGTTCTCGGCGTGGCCTGGTCAACGTGGTCAATGAACGACATCCATCGAAAGTGGACTGTACATGGAGAGGCTGACAGCTGGGTCCACGGCCGCACGCAAGGAAATGCCTCCTTATTACGCGCAAAATAATGATTCCTCCACCTGACAGCTAGGACCCACGGGAAGGGCTTCTGTATTTCGCGGAAAAAACGTTTCCCCCGCTGACAGGCCGGACCCACCAGCTATATCTTCGCACCAAAGGAAGTGCCTCCTTATGACGCACAAAAAAATGAATACCCCGTGCTAGCTGGGACCCACCATAGTGGGTGGCTGACTTGTAGGCCTTCTAAGTTGACGGGGACAGAGGGCTTTGCCAACTTAGTCAATATGAACGATTCTAGCTCTAGTGACCGTACGATGTCCATCCAACGACCATAGTGCTTCTTCAACCTCTGGTCTTCTTGCTCCAGCCGCCCAAAGCAGCGCCGGTCGTGCCGCCTGCTCCTGCCTCCCGTGGCCGGCTGTGCTGCCGCGGAGGCCTCACCGCCCCATACTACTCGCACCGCTGGCCAGGCCATCCCTCCACTCACCCACACCCCCTGTTATTCTGTGGCGACGACACCTCACACCGCAGCCGAACCGGTGAACCCTCATACTCCTCTCCGCGTGGGCATCCACTGCCGTGTCTTCCCCGTCTCCACGTCGTCCCCTTCCTAGGCCTCGCCATCGTCCACTGCCTTGGTCCTCTCGGCGCGGTGTGGTCAATGTGGTCAACGACTGACTTCCATCGAAAGAGTATTGTACGTGGAGAGGCTGACAGCTAGGTCCATGGCCGCAGCTGGGTCCACGGCCATAGCCCAGTTTTTTTTGTGATTTGCCAAGTAAGTCGCTTTGTCAGGCCTGTTGGGCTGCAAATCTTTCAAGACGAGGAGAGCTTCATTCGGCTGGCCGAGAAAATGGCCTATCAGTATTGAGAAATGGGCTGTACATTTTTAAAACACATCAAACCGACAATTAGTTCCAAATTTTTTTTCCATTACGAGATTTTAAATTGCATTGATTTTTATGCGTGGACAATTTGTTGGATTTTATATTGATATACATTTATTTTTTAAATCAGTTTGAATGTGACTCGAAATTTCGGGATTAAAACCAGTTCGGACCGCACCAAAATATGCAAAATTTCGTATAATTTTTTAACCGTGGCCACAATATGGGCTGTAATGGTAACAAAAAGAATATGGGCTCCAAAAAAACCTTAAGAATTAGCAAATGGGCTATAAATTATTAGAAATAATGGCAGATGGGCTGTATGCTATTTTCCACAGATTTGACGCTTTCCTGAAAAAAAGGTTGACGCACAAGCAGTGACTGTTGGATTTCCATCCAACAGCCGTCGTGCTTCTTCAATCTCTGCTCTTCCTGCTCCAGCCGCTCAAACAAGCGCCGGCGGGACTGCCTGCTCCCTCCTCCCCGCGGCCGGCTGTGCTGCCGCGTAGGCCCCACCGCCCCACCGTACTCCCATTGCTGGCCTAGCCATCCCTCTACTCACCCACACCTGCTGTTATTCTCCGGCGATGGCAGACGAACCAATAAACCCTCGTACAGTCGTACTCCCCTCAGCGTGGGAAATAACTGCCGAGTCTTCCTTGCCTGCGTGTCATTCCCTTCCTAGGCCTCGCCGTCGTCCACCACCCTGGTGCTCTCGGTGCGGCCTGGTCAACGTGGTCAACGACCGACATGCATATGAAGTGGACTGTACGTGGAGAGGCTGACAGCTGGGTCCACGGCCGCATGCAAGGAAATGCCTCCTTATTACGCACAAAATAATGATTCCTCCACCTGACATCTGGGACCCACCGAAAGGGCCTCTATATTTCACAAAAAAAAGTTACTGCCGCTGACAGCTTGGACCCACCAGCTATATCTTCGCACGCAAGGAAGTGCCTCCTTATTACGCACAAAAAATGAATACTCCCCCTGCTAGTTGGGACCCAATATAGTGGCAGGCTGACTTGTGGGCCTACTAAGTTGACGGGGACGGAGGGCTTTGTCAACTTAGTCAATATGCACGAATCTAGCACCAGTGATCGTACGATGCCCATCCAACGGCCGTAGTGCTTCTTCAACCTCTGGTCTTGTTGCTCCAGCCGCCCAAAGCAGCGCCGGTCATGCCGCATGCTCCTGCCTCCCGTGGCCGGCTGTGCTGCCGCGGAGGCCTCACCGCCCCTAGTATTCCCACCGCTGGCCAGGCCCTGCGGTGATGGCAGCCTCACACCGCAGCCGAACCAGTGAACCCTCGTACTCCTCTCCGCGCGGGCTTCCACTGCCGCGTCGTCCCCTTCCTAGGCCTCGCCGTCATCCATCGCCCTGGTGCTCTCGGCGCGGCGTGGTCAACGTGGTCAAGGAACGGCTTCCATCGGACGTGGACTATACGTGGAGAGGCTGACAGCTGGGTCCACGGCCGCAGCAAGGAAGTGCCTCCTTATTACATGCAAAATAATTATTCCTCCACCTGACAGCGGGGACCCACCGGACGGGCCACCGTATTTCATGAAATAAACGTTTCCCCCTGACTGCTGGGACCCACCAGCTACATCTTCGCACGCAAGGAAGTGCGTCTGGGCAAAAAAATGATTCGCCCCCTCACTGCTGGGACCCACCAGCTACATCTTCGCACGCAAGGAAGTGCCTGACAGTCGGGACCCACCTGGCCGAAGCGTATGTAGCGTTGTCATTCTGGTCGCGAACGTGTACGTACATACTGGTCGATGTAGAGGCGCGCACGTGTCGTAGTAGAGGCGCGCACGTAGCATGTACACGTACGTACAACGGCCAGTGTGCAAGAAAGAAAATACGGCCACGTATGTACATACGGGCAGGGTCTCGAACGCCTACTCGCGCATACGTATGGCCAGGGCTCGTGTACTTGGCTGGGTCGGAACGGAGAAACTGCGTCGTCGTCGTGTTCATGGGGAGCCAACCGGCTGGGTCGGAACGGAATGCGCCGTCGTGTTCATCGGGAGGGCTTGGACGGAACAGCCGATGGAAACGAGGCCTGGCGTACCGCAGAACGGAGGAAACGGCCTTGTGTTCGACCGGCCACGTTCAAAACGGGATCTTGTTCATTGGGAGGGGTCTGGCGTACCGCAAAACGGAGGAAACGGACCTCCTACGGTCGAAACGGGGGTCCTGTTGATCAGGAGGGGTGTGGCGTACCGCAAAACGGAGGAAACGGACTTGTGTTGGAGCGCTACGGTTGAAACGGGGGTCCTTTTCATCGGGAGGGGTGTGGCGTACTGCAAAACGGGACTCCACGGGATACTGTTCATCTCCACCGTCGACCCCCTCCAGCCTCCATGGGCTACTGTTCATCCACCATCGACCTCCTCCAGCCTCCACCTGCGACTGTTCATCCACGGGCTCCTGTTCATCCAGCCTCCACCGCGCGCTACTCCACCGGCTACTGTTCAACCAGCCCTTTCCACGGGCTCCTGTTCAACCACCCCTCCACGGGCCACTGTTCATCCAGCCCTCCACCGTGTACTGTTCATCCTGCCCTCCACGGGGTGGTCATGTTCATCCTGCCCTCCACGGGGTCCTGTTCATCCAGCCCCAACCGGCTCGAACGATCGGGGTCCTGTTCATCCACCCCCACCGGGAACTGTTCATCCAAACCCCCCAGCAACACCCACTGTTCATCCAGAGGCATGCCACGGCGTCCTATTCATCCACCCCCACCGGGAACTGTTCATCCAACCCCCCCCCCCGCAACGCTCAGTGTTCATCCAGAGGCAGCATCGATCGGCTTCAGTTAGCAGCAGTAGCGAAGGAATCGCTCGATCGGGTTGAGTTAACAGCCATCGATCGATCGCTCGGGTTCAGTAACGCGTAGCCTGCAGTGCAATCGCTCGGGTTCAGTTAGAGCCCAACGGCTTGCTCGGGTTCAGTTAGAGCCCAATGCCTCGCACACACGCGCGTACGTACGAGAGAAACGCGCATCGCTCGGCCCCCGACCACCCACCGTAACCAGGGACGCCCCGATATTTTCCGCGCCCTCGCTTCTACCACGGTTTTTTCCGTCATGGACGACCCAAAGAATGTCATGCAGCTGCGCCTCCGGCCCGCCCAGGACGAAAAGCCCATTTTCTATCATGATTTTTTGTCATAGAAGTAGGACCCCACCACATCTATGATGATACCGGGTTTTGTCACAATTATCGTCATAGAAGTGTCATAAGTATGACAGATTTTTTTTGTTCGGCCCAAAATGTCACGGATGTGTCTTTTTTTTGTAGTCGAAGACGTCGCTCTTCCCGACCCGGTTCGCAGGGGTCTCCCGGAATTTGCAAGCGTTCCGTTGAAGAAACATCGCAGCAGGCGTCCCCGAAGTCTTGAAGGGGAGGACAGTGCGGAAGTCCGTCAACTCCTGGGCAAGATAAGGATGCTTGCCCAGTCCGGCTTTACAATAGTAGAGGTAATGGCGACCTCCATAGCGCGGGGGGTTCAGCCACTTCAATATAGAGGGCTCCCGATGTGGCACTACAATGGGGAGGATGACGCCTCCCGTTGTGGTCGGAAAGGTCCGGACACCCCCGCCGCTCTAGCCAAGATACTGGCCGAGCTGTTCAAAGGGGAGGAAGAAGAATTTCTCCACATCAATCGGAGAGACGGGTACTCCATGTACAACCCTCCCAGCTGGGTAAGTCTTAACCCCTTTGCTTTTATTCACTCTGCTCTCATAGCCATCTTTGATGAATTCGCCATCCGTCTATTTTGAAACAGCACTGGCGGAAGGTAACCGAGGGGCTTAGTAGCCCTGCCCCACAGCCGGAGAACCACAACCGGGAGCTTGATCCTGGGTTCGAAGAGGACCCGGATATATTCGTGGTACTCGCGGAAGGGGTGTTTTACCAGGCTAGCTATGACGGCACAGAAGTGGCCATCATTGCCGATTATCCCGGTCTTCTTCCAGCTTCATGCGTAAGTAATCAGGAGAAATCCCCCTCGAAAGAGTTTCCTCGCACTGCCTCACCCACCGCACTGTCTCATGCTTCAAAGGGGAGGCGTTCGACACGTCATGCTATGCCGGGGATGACTCCAAGAAGAGCGGCTCCCGCGCCGAGCAAGGCCTCGAAAAGGAAGGTCGGTGAAGACAAGGTCGGTCCTTCGTCGAAGAGGAATGGGTTTGAAGGTATGCTTTGGCAGTCATACCCAACCGTGATTGTTACGTTGGTCCTGTATCAGAAAAAGGTTCGTCGGACTAAGTCCGGGGATTCGGCCGGTCGCACTCCCAACAACCGGGATTTAGATCCCATCGGAGAGGTGGGGGCTGCTATGGGGACAACGCCGGACTGTCCTTCGGACGAGGGTTTGGAAGACATGTCCGTTACCAACTCGGAAGTAGAGAGCGCCATGAATCATCGGCACTGCAGGGCTGTCTTACGAGACCCCAAGTTCTCGGGAGAGGCATTCAATGCCTTCAGCTCGGCTGACGCATACATATGAGCTGCTCGAGATGGGCTTAGAAAAGCCACAATGCAACATTTGACAGATGTGCAGGTATGTTTTTTTGTCCGAATAGGATAACCATACACCCGCAGCCCCCGAGACTGAAAGCAATTGGTACAACTGATTTAAGGATCATTGTATAACCAGGTCCTTACAGAGAAGAATTTCCTGTTAGCCCAAGAGCTGGAGCAGTGTCGGGCGCAGCTGAATGCTGCTACCGCCGAACTGGAAAACTTCAAGAAGGCGTCTTCTGGTAACATTCCCCTCCATCGAGGAACAATAGTTGTATACCACTGTACTAATAATCTTGCTGATCACATAATAGGATCGCTCGATCAACTTGAAGAGAAGTTGAAGATCGCCCAAGAGGGAGAAAAAGAGGCGAAAAGGCTACACGCCGCAGGCGAGCGTGTGCTGACCCGAGTCAGAGGGGAGAAAGACAAGCTACAGGATTCCAACACTACGTTGGGTGAAGAATTGAAAGATGTGCGAGCCCAGCTAGCCGACTCCGTGAAGGAGAACAAGAAACTGCGGGGCGGCATATTCAGTATGTGTTTGAACTATTTTAAAAGTAATTCGGAGATAAATGGAAATGATATAGTTATAATTGCAGGTATATTGACGGGCCATCCTGAAGATCATCAAGTGATCTAGTGCAAGGGCTGTCGCAAGTGCACGAACAGGCTCAGCTAGCTATGTGGAGTGTTGCCAAGGCCCTATGGCCATCTGCCTCCCCTCCAGGAAGTATGGAGCAGATTGTAGAGCTATTCAAAGGAGCGCGGCGGCGTATCCGACTATGGAAGATATCAGCCTGCCGAGAGGGTGCGCGAGAGGCCTGGGCCATGGTGAAGACGCGATATACCAAGCTGGATCCTAATCACATGGCCCGTGTCGGAACGCTAGGGTCGGATGGGGAAGAAATTCCCGTTAGTTAAGTATATGACCAAGTAGAGGTGGCCGCCAAATATTCCCAACAGGATTGCAAATTAAACCGCCTTTTGGACGATGTAGAGGAGGAAGTGTTTGAGTCCAAGTGACTATGTACTTTCCTTGATATATGTAACTCTAGCTGAATTGTATAGCATTTGTCATGGCAGACCTTTTCGCTTCAACCTCCGGACCCGAAGGTGCGCAGTGTTTCCGAATACCCGCACGGCCGAATAAACCGGGGTATGCGCGAAAACTAGGCGTAGGGGTCATAGTTGCTTGAACAGACAAGTTGTATCCGGCTAGCTATGTTATATTACATTGAAATTGTAAGAAACATCTTCCAGAGAGAATAGTTCCGTTAAGGGTTCCTTTCCTTGGGTGTGCATGCATTAGTATACATGTCTGAATTGTGATGTGAAAATCACAATGTGTATAGCGTCTGGGGGTTCACAATGGAGTCAGTGCAAAAACATCTTTAGTTCGCCGACCGAATATTCCCTAAAGAATGCTAGATTTCGGCTTCACCCAGTCTGAGGTACACATCCGGATGACCCGGCAGTAACAATCGCAGAGGTGCTCCCTTTATGCCCTAGCCGAACTAACGGGAACGTAGGGCATAAGCACAGGAGCCAGGCAACCCAGCTTGGCCAAAACTTAAGTCATATCGTTGCATATAGTGGCGAAGAAAAGGTACATATGGAAAAACTCATATGTGAAGAGCTTGATACTCAGGGAATAATAATAAAAAGCTTCTGTCCGAGAAACCCCAGGTATAATGGACGTACATATTTAAAGTTGTATGCATCAGGGGTGTGCGGTCTAGCCGTTCGAAAGCTTTAAAGCGAGAAAGAAAAAAGTAATCGGAAAAGAGAGAAAAAATAATGGAAACTACAAGGGAGAAGGAGACGAACAAGGAGTTCTGCGCTAGGCATAGAATCTTTGGAGTCTGGCCGCGTTCCAGGGGTTCGTCTCGAGGTGATTGTCTGATGCATCGCGAAGACGGTATGCCCCTCTGGTGAGAACTTCGTCAATTATGAAGGGACCCTCCCATTTGGGCTTGAGTTTGTCCTTTTTCTTCTCCGGCATGCGTAGAACGAGTTCGCCAATGTTGTAGGTCTTGGCCCGTGCTTCTCTGCTTTGATATCTTCGAGCCTGCTGTTGGTAAAATGCTGAACGGGCTTTTGCGACATCGCGCTCCTCTTCTAGGGCATCTAGGTTGTCCCGCCGATCAAGCTCGGCTTCTCTCTCTTTGTACATGCGCACTCGAGGTGAGTCATGGATAATATCGGAGGGCAATACGGCCTCCGCGCTGTACACCATGAAGAAATGTGTGTATCCGGTAGTATGGTTGGGCGTGGTCCGCAGCCCCCAGAGTACGGAGTCGAGCTCCTCAACCCAGTGCTTGTCTGATTCTCTCAAAGACCGCACTAGTCTGGGCTTGATGCCGCTCATAATAAGACCATTGGCTTGTTCGGCTTGACCGTTGGTTTGCGGGTGGTGGACGGAGGCGTAATCGAGTTTAATGTCAAGATTAGTACACCAGGTTTTCACCTCGTCGGCTGTGAAATTAGAGCCGTTGTCGGTGATGATGCCGTGTGGGACACCATAATGGTGCACAACACCGGATATGAATTCTATCACCGGGCCGGACTTAGCCGTTTTGACCGGTTTAGCCTCTATCCATTTAGTGAATTTGTCCACCATGACCAGCAGATATTTTTTCTTATGACTTCCCCCTTTAAGGGGTCCAACCATATCCAGTCCCCAGACCACGAAAGGTCAAGTAATGGGGATAGTTTGTAAGGCAGATGGGGGCATGTGGCTTTGGTTGGCGAAGAGTTGGCATCCGACGCAGCGTTGGACAAGGTCCTGCGCGTCTGCCTGGGCTGTCGGCCAATAAAACCCAGTACGGAAGGCCTTGCTAACAAGGGGCCGAGCTGCGGCATGGTGTCCGCCGAGACCAGCGTGAATTTCCGCTAAAAGCTGCCGCCCCTCTTTCTCGAAGATACATCTTTGAAGTACTCCGGTAGTACTTTTCTTGTAGAGCTCTCCGTCATGAACCTTGTAGGCCTTCGAACGCCGGACAATGCGGTGAGCCTCATTCTGGTCTTCTGGAAGCTCCTTCCTATTAATGTAGGCCAAGAAGGGTTTGGTCCATGGGGCAATGACTGCCATAATGAGGTGGGCCGACGGTGTTACTTCGGTGGCTGAGCCCCCGATGCTATCGGTGTGTTCGGGATCTGGGGTTGTATTCGAATCTGGACTGTTGTTGCTGCCCTCCCCTTGCCACACCACAGATGGCTTGAAAAGCCTTTCCAGGAAAATGTTGGGTGGGTCGCACTTGGCGCCGATGCGAGCAAGGACGTCCGCTGCCTGATTACTTTCTCGGGCGACGTGATGAAATTCGAGCCCCTCGAACCGAGCCGACATTTTTAAGACGGCATTACGATAAGCTGCCATCTTTGGATCTTTGGTATCAAAGTCTCCGTTTATTTGAGATATTGCGAGGTTTGAATCCCCGCGCACCTCTAGGCGTTGTATGCCCATGGATACGACCATCCGAAGACCATGCAATAGGGCCTCGTATTTGGCTGCGTTGTTGGAGTCTGTGAATAGTATTTGGAGTACATACTGGACAACGTCTCCAGTGGGGGATGTTAACACGACTCCCGCTCCTGGCCCCGCCAGCATTTTGGAGCCGTCAAAATACATAACCCAGTTGGAATATGCGCCGTACTCTTTAGGGAGTTCAGCCTCTGTCCATTCGGCAACGAAGTCAGCCAGCACTTGGGATTTGATGGCTCGACGTGGCTTGTATGTTATGTCAAATGGAAGTAGCTCTATGGCCCATTTGGCGATCCGTCCCGTGGCATCACGGTTGTTTATTATGTCATTGAGTGGGACTTCAGAGGCCACCGTGATTGAACACTCCTGGAAGTAGTGCCGTAGCTTTCGGGATGCCATGAAGACCGCGTATGCTATCTTTTGGTAATGGGGGTACCGGGATTTGCATGGTGTGAGGACAGTAGATACGTAGTATACTGTTTTTGGAGAGGAAATTTGTGTCCGTCCTGTTCTCGTTCGACGACGAGCACGACGCTCACCACCTGATGTGTTGCCGATATGTATAGCAACATGGGTTCGCCAGCGTTTGGTGCGGCCAGGACTGGGTTGCTTGCTAGGAGGGCCTTTATTTCCTCCGGTCCGGCAGTCGCCGCGTCTGTCCATTCGAAGTTATCTGTGCGCGCCGCAAGAGGCGATAGAGTGGTAGTGCCTTTTCTCCTAATCTGGAGATAAAGCGACTTAATGCTGCCACGCAACCAGCTAGTTTTTGGACTTGTTTGAGGTTTGTTGGCGTAGCCAACTATGACAGAGCTCGGATTTTGGCTGGATTTGCTTCGATTCCTCTATTGGAAATGATGAAGCCCAGCAGTTTTCCAGCAGGGATGCCGAAGACACACTTTTCCGGGTTGAGCTTAATGTCATACGCACGGAGGTTGTCGAATGTAAGACGTAAGTCGTCTATTAGTGTTTTGACGTGCCTAGTTTTGATGATGACGTCATCGACGTAAGCTTCTACTGTCTTGCCGATCTGCTTCTCCAGGCATGTTTGAATCATGCGTTGGTATGTGGCGCCGAAGGGCATGGTGTTGAAGCAGAATGGCCCATATGGGGTGATAAATGCTGTTGCACCTTGATCGGACTACATTTTGATTTGATGGTATCCGGAATATGGGGTGATAAATGCTGTGTGTCGTGTCCTACGGTGGCGTCAATGATTTGATCAATGCGGGGGAGGGGGAAGGGATCCTTAGGGCAAGCCTTGTTGAGGTCTTTGAAATCGACACACATGCGCCAGGATTTGTCCTTCTTTGGTACCATCACCAGGTTTGCCAGCCAGTCCGGATGTTTGATTTCTCTAATGAATCCGGCCTCGATAAGCTTGGCCAGCTCCTCCCCCATGGCTTGTCGCTTGGGTTCGGAAAAGCACCGCAGTGTTTGCTTAACCGATTTAAATCCCTTTAATATATTGAGGCTATGTTCGGCCAGCTTGCGTGGGATCCCTGGCATATCTGAAGGGTGCCAGGCGAATATATCCCAGTTTTCGCGCAGGAATTCTCGTAGTGCAGCGTCAAGTGTTGGGTTCAGTTGCGCTCCGATAGATGCTGTCTTCTTGGGGTCCGTTGGGTGGACCTGGAATTTGACTATTTCTTCTGCTGGTTTGAAGGAGGTGGATTTGGGGCGTTTGTCGAGGATCACATCGTCCCTGTCCACTGTGGAGCATAGTGCGCTTAGTTCTTCGGCCGCGAGGGCTTCGGATAGCGCCTCAAGGGCGAGGGATGCTGTTTTGTTTTCAGCACGGAGTGCTATGTCCGGATCACTGACGAGTGTGATCCGGGCATTTTGAGCTTCATATACCCGGAATGAGGTATAGCTTGGAAGCGTGTAAAAGCGTCTCGCCCCAACAGGGCGTGGTATCCGCTGTTGAAAGGGGCCACTTGGAAAGTGATTTCTTCGGACCGATAATTCTCCGGCGTGCCGAATACCACGTCCAGTGTGATTTTTCCTGCGCATCACGCCTCTCGACTGGGAATGATTCCTCGGAAGGTTGTTCTACTTTGCTAGATACGGCTCCTGTCTATTTCCATTTTGTGGAGTGTGTCCTCGTAAATGAGGTTTAGTCCGCTGCCGCCGTCCATGAGGACCTTGGTAAGTCGAAACCCGTCCACGATGGGACTGAGGACTAATGCGGCTGGCACTCGAACTGTCCTGTACTTCGGCTCATCACCGGCATTAAATGTTATAGCCGTGTTGTTCTAAGGGTTTATTGCAGCGATTTGGCAGACTTCGGCGAGGTCATGAAGTGCTCTTTTGCGCTTGTTGTTTGAAGCGAATGTCTCAAAGACCGTCAATACTCTTGTGTCGTCGTTTTTTGGAGGGTGCTGTTCTGGGGCATCCTTGATGAGGATGTCCTCGCCGCTCTTGGCTACCTGCCGGAGTATCCAACAAGCACTAAGGCTGTGGGTTGCCATGGTATCTGGTGTCGTGTGTATTTTGCATGGGCGATCGAGCCATCCCTCCAGAATGGTGCCGTGCCGCGTAATGGGTTTATGTTTCTTAACTGTTGGACTGGGTGTGCCACGGGGGTGCGCCCTCTTCGCCTGTAGGAGGAGTTGAGTTGGGACCGATGATTCCCAGCAAGCTGCCTGAGTTTTCCAGGCGCTTTCCATCGCGCTGTACTTCTGTACGATAGTTGCTAAGTCAGCGAACTTCAGTATGCGGCGACGATTGATGGCGTTGAGGATTCCTTCATCCGCGCAATTGTTGCGGAACGCTGATATCGCGTCCTCGTCGTGGCAATCTTTTACCTTGTCTTTGACAAGGAGGAATCTGACCCAAAAGTGGTGAACCGTTTCCTGAGACTGCTGTTTTATGCTCATGAGGGCGTCTATGTCCGGGTGGGTGGGTGGAATTAAATCCGAACCCTGACCTGACCGATTATCCGGAGTCTGAAGACCTTCCAGACTCAACAGTCCGGGCTCCGGAATATCTTCTAATGCTTAGGACTGTCGTCCGATTCTATGTTCGGAGGGCTGGTTGCATCCTTTCGCTGCTGGGTATCCGGCTCTTCCTGATCGGCATTCCAAACATAGTCCGTCTTCGATATAGAAGAAGACTCGCCATCCTGCTCCTCGACTACCGCTATCTGGTGGGTGACCGGTGGAGTTTTGATTTCTCCTTGATCGGTTTTAGGCCCGATCCGATCGTAATCTATGGCGATTCCCAAAGCGGCGATGCGATCTAGGAGTTCGTTCAAGGACAAAAACTCTACCGGATCCATCTGCTTGGAGTGTTCGGAGTTGATGCGAAGGGGGTTTTCGATGGCCCGAGAGGTCATCGCCGGCTCAATGGCCGAACGGGCAATCATAGTAAAGCCGCCCAACCGGAGGGTTTGGCCTGGGGCCAGAACTCCCCCGGAGGTGATGTTGTCTTTAAGGACAAGGCGAGCCATCGAGCCTTTTGTCGACGTCGCAGTGGAACTCTCAACGAGAGCACCAATGTCGGTGTCAAAACCGGCGGATCTCGGGTAGGGGGTCCCGAACTGTGTGTCTAGGATCGATGGTTACAGGAGACAGGGGACACGATGTTTACCCAGGTTTGGGCCTGTCGGCGTTCTGGGAACAGGGGTCCCCAGACTTGCCTGCCTGCGGCCCATAGCGTGGCTAAGCAGCAGGCCATACGGCCCATCTTTGTCAACAAGGCACCCAAGACCCTCGCGAGGGTCCAAGCCTCGCGAGGCGGACGACGCAAGACCTCCTATGGAGTGGCCTAGCCAGGCAGGCTCACGAGGAGCGGAGATATCAAGGTGAGGCAAACCTCACGAGGCTCTCGTGACGTGAGCCATGACGAGCGGTACCAGGCGGGTGTCAGGCGGGCGCCGGTGCGCGCGGCGTTCTTATTTCCCCTTTGGTGCTAAGGAGGCCAGCGCAGGCGAAGAGTACCGAGGCATCAGGCAAAGGTTGCCATATTGGTGCAACGAGACCAAGACCAGGAGGACGGCAAGGCGGAGGTCATCGTGGAGCCCAAGACGGCGTCACCCCAGAGCTTTTCGCAGGCGAAGACCGCTTTTGTCAGGATAGCTTGTACTAGCTGTCCCCCTTCAAATTTGCCAGCCGTTGTTGGCTCCCTTCCCGCTCGATATTTGGGAAGAGGACCAGGGCCTCTATAAAATAGGACTAGCCAGCACAGTAGGACAGGGGGGATCCGAAACGAGTTCAGATCATCCTCAACTACAGAAGCATAAGAACACCTCAACCTCAGAAGGCTGTTCTTCCCTTGTACTGTTCATCATCAGCCCAAGAGGCAATCCACCACCACCACACTGGAGTAGGGTATTACACCACAACGGTGGCCCGAACCAGTATAAACCTCGTGTCTTTCTGTGTTGCGAGTTCGTCGAGTTTGTCTGCAAGACCTTAGCGAGCTAGAGCGTAGATTGGTAGGAGGGAGAGACTTCGCGCGCACCCGAGTGTTCGAACCTTAAGGGTTTGCCGGAACCCCACATCCGACATTTGGCGCGCCAGGTAGGGGTGCACTGGAGCTCCTCTCCACCAACCTGTGCCCCGTGCCGCCGCGCTTCGCTCCCATGGCAGGTGCACCGCCACCTGCCTCTGCGACCGACACCAGCAGCAGGGAGTCTGGGTACCGAGCCCTGGCCCCCGCCCTGCAGCGAGTGCAGTGGCCGGCCAAGTTCAAGCCGGAGATGCCGCCGCGCTACGACGGCGCGGCAGACCCGGCGCCGTTCCTGCAGGCGTACGAGGAGGCTGTCCTTGATGCCGGAGGCGATGGCAAGATCATGGCCAACTAGTTCCCCATGGCCCTCGCCGGCGAGCCACGTGCCTGGCTGCTCAACCTCCCAGGGTCCACGGTGGCGTCCTGGGAGGAACTCCGCAACCTCTTCACCACGCGCTACGCGGTGCCGGCGCACCACGCAGTCGCGGCGCTGCTGGGTGGCTCTCAAGCACCACTTTCAGATCGTCGCGTCAAGCCTTTCTTCCGTCAGATTGGGGCAGCCTCCAAGTGCCCGGGGGCTCCGCCGGGTTAGGCTGCGCCGGAGACCGACCTCACCTTCGACTCGGAAGACCACCCCGGTTCCACCGCTGGCTCGGGCATGCTCCCAATGCTCTGCACGCCCACCATCTGCAACGTGGCCGTCACCAAGACCCTCATCAACGGCGGTGCCGGCCTAAACTTGCTCTCCGTAGAAGCCTTCAGCCTTCTCCACGTGCCACCCGAGCGGCTCAACCACAGCAAGCCCTTTTAGGGAGTGGGTGGTGGAGCTACCCACTCTCTGGGACAGATCCGCCTCCCTGTCACCTTCGGCACGCGCGACAACTACCGCACTGAGCTGGTGGACTTCGACATCGCCTGCATCGGTCTCCCGTACAATGCCATACTCGGGTACCCGGCACTTGCTCAGTTCATGGCAGCGACTCACCCGGCCTACAACCTCATGAAAATGAGAGGCAGCAAGGGCGTCCTCACCATCAAGGGGGACACTAAGGAGGCCGTGACGGTGCTCAGGCTCGCCTTCAAGGCCGCGGCAGCAGCACAGCCAGCCAGCACCGGTACGCCTGAGGCTAACGAGACCGCGCCCGCCAAGAAGAAGCGGTTGTTCACCCAAGACAAGGCGGAGACCAAGCAGGTGCCGGTTAACGAGGACGGGTCTTCAGGAGCCACTTTCACCATAGGAACCGGCCTTGACCCGGGGCAAGAAGAAGCTCTGGTGAGGTTTTTGCACGCGAACAAGGAGATATTCGCGTGGGAGCCCAATCAGCTGGTAGGAGTCCCGAGAGAGGTGATCCAGCATCATCTAAGGGTATGCCCCAACATACATCCTGTGAAGCAGCGGGCAAGACGGCAGTCCACTGAGAAGCAGGCCTTCATCGTCTAAGAGACGCGTAAGCTGGAGGCAGCAGGTACCATCCGAGAGGTTTGATACCCCGAATGGCTGGCGAACCCTGTCGTGGTACCGAAGAAAGGCGGGAAGGAACGGATGTGCGTTGACTTCACCAACCTTAACAAAGCTTGCCCCCAAGATGCGTTCCCACTCCCACGCATTGATCAGATCGTCGACTCCACCGCCGAGTGCGACTTGCTATGTTTCCTGGATGCATTATCAGGATACCACCAAATCAAGATGGTGGTGGAGGATGTGGAGAAGACAGCCTTCCTGACACCATGCGGGGTGTACTGTTACACCTGCATGCCTTTTGGGCTACGCAACGCGGGTGCCAGTTTTCAGCGGTTGATGCACATCGCCTTGGGGCGGCAGCTCGGCAAAAACACAGAGGCCTACGTTGATGACACAGTAGTCAAATCTCGCGAAGCGAGGACATTGATTCAGGATTTGGAGGAGACCTTCGAGAGCTTGCGCCAAGTGAACTTGAGGCTTAACCCGGAGAAGTGCGTGTTCAGTGTCCCCTCCGGCAAGCTACTGGGTTTCCTCGTATCCCACAGAGGGATCGAGGTGAACCCGGAGAAGATCAAGGCCATCGAAGACATGAGCCCGCCACAGACTCTCAAGGAGATGCAGAAGCTAGCGGGGCGAGTGACCGCGTTAGGGCGTTTCATCTCCAAGCTAGGTGAGCGCGCCTTGCCCTTCTTTAAGCTCATGAAGAAGAAGGGCCCGTTCGAGTGGACCCCGAAGGCCGATCGGGCCTTCCAAGACCTCAAGAAATACCTCACCAGCTCCCCGGTGATGGTGGCACCACGGCCTCTCGAGCCTCTGGTACTTTACCTTGCTGCCACCCCGTACTCCGCCAGCGCGGCGCTGGTGGCGGTTCGGGAGGAGCGCCAAGACAAGGGTGCGCCGTGCCAAGCCAGAGCTGATGCAGTGCAGGGTCAGGAAGGCGCAGCAAGGCCATCAGCGGCGGAAGACCAAGCTCAGCAGGGCAACATTGCAGAAGCTCCTGAGGACGGTCAGGTCTCAGGAAACCCACCACCTCAGGATGCGCCCCAATCTCCGCAGGACCCGAGCCTCATCAGCGTGCCAGCCCTCATTGAGCACCCGGTGTACTTCGTCAGCACCGTACTGCGGGACGCAAGGGCGCGCTACCCCATGCCGCAAAAGCTCCTGCTCGCACTCTTGGTGGCCTCGCGCAAGCTGCGGCAATACTTCCAGGGCCACCCCATCAAGGTCGTCTCGGCCTACCCATTGGAGAGGGTACTCAGGAGCCCTAACTCAGCCGGAAGGGTCGCTGAGTGGAACATTGAGCTGCAAGCATTCCGGTTGGAGTTTAGCACTACTAGGGTCATCAAGGGAGCCGCGCTCGCTGACTTTGTGGCAGAATGGACAGATGCCCCGGCTCTTGAGGAAGGAGAAGACCGGTCCACCTCCCCGGGAAGTGAGGCACCAGACGGCTGGGTCATGTATTTCGATGGCGCCTTCGCGCACCAGGGTGCGGGGGCTGGAGCAGTGCTCATCTCGCCCACTCAGGACAAGCTTTACTACGCCGTGCAACTCTGTTTTCAGCATGGCGAGAAGGTCTCCAACAATATCGCAGAGTACGAGGGCCTCATAGCCGGCCTGGAGGCTGCAGCGGCTCTAGGGGTGAAGCGCCTTACCGTCAGAGGCGAATCGCAACTCCTCGTCAACTTCTCCAACAAGATATAGGAGCCAAAGGACGAGCACATGGAGGCCTACCTCGCGGAGGTGCGCAAGATGGAAAAACAGTTCTCGGGCCTGGAGCTGCAGCGCGTGCCCCGGGGCACCAATAAGGAAGTCGACGACAACGCCAGGAGAGCATCCAAGCGGCAACAGTAAGATCCCGGCATCTTTGAAGAGCGACTCTTCAAGCCATCAGCTACGCCACCTCTTTCAAGCACGACTCAGCCTCGGGAGGAGCTCCCATAGCCCCCGGCCACGGGAGCCCCAGCCTGCGGCCCAACCTCAGGAGCTCGGCTGCTCCTGGCGCTCGAGCCCCAGGAGGAGTGCTGGGCCAAGGAATTCAAGGAGTACCTGATGCACGGGACGCTGCCGGAGAAGCAAGAAGACGCGGAGCGCGTGGCCCGACATGCCATGGCATACTGCATTCAAGACGGCGAGTTATATAGGAAACGGCCGAACGGCGTCACGCTGCGCTGCATCTCCAGCGATCAAGGAAGGGAGCTGCTGATTGACATACACGGAGGGGATTGTGAACATCACTCATCGTCAAGGACCCTCGTCGGCAAGGCCTTCCGCAGCGGATTCTATTGGCCTACAACACTCAACGATGTCGCCGAGCTGGTGAAGTCCTATGAAGCTTGCCAATTCCACGCCAAGCAAACCCATCAGCCCGCTCAGAGCCACCAAACCATTCCGCTCACGTGGCCATTCGCGGTCTAGGGGCTAGACATCTTAGGCCCGTTCCCTCGAGTGCCAGGGGGCTACCGATATCTCTATGTCACCATTGACTAGTTTACCAAGTGGGCGGAAGTAGAGGCCGTCCGTACCATTCCAGCCGGCTCTGCTGTCAAGTTCATCAAGGGCCTCGTGAGCCGCTTCGGGGTCCCCAACCGCATCATCACAGATAACGGCTCGCAGTTTACTAGCAACCTTTTCAAAACCTACTGTGCTATCCTTGGAACGCAGATCTACTACGCTTCGGTAGCACACCCAGGAGCAATGGCCTGGCCGAGCGCGCCAACACGGAGGTCCCGAGGGGCCTCAAGACCAGGACCTTCAAGAAGAAGCTGGAGGCCTGCAGAAGGGGCTGGCATGATGAGCTCCAGTCCGTGTTGTGGTCCATCCGCACCACCGCCACCAAGCCAACGGGCGAGACTCCATTCTTTCTCGTCTATGGAGCTGAGGCAGTCCTTCCTCACGAGGTCAAGCATCGCTCCGCACGGGTCCTGGAGTTCGACGAAACGCAGCAGGACACCACGCGGGGGATGGATCTCGTGCTGGGGGAGGAGCGCCATCGCGAAGCTGCATGGAGGCCGGCAAGGTACCAACAGGCGCTGCGGCGATACCACTGCCACAACATCCGCTCCAGGACGCTCGAGGTGGGCGACCTCGTCCAGAGGCGGGTCCTCTCTAGGGAAGGGCTGCACAAGCTTTCGCCCATGTGGGAGGGCCAGTTCAGGGTCGTTCATGTCTCCAGGCCGGGTGCAGCATGCCTGGAGACGCAGGATGGGACACCCATCCAGAATGCCTGGAACATCCAGCACCTCCGGAAGTTCTATCCATGAAGCAAGGCCCAGAGCCTGAGAAGAAAGGCCCAGAGCCTGTGAAGAAGGCATGGTGCTTGTGAAGAATCGCCGCCCGTGACACTCTCACGTAATAATGAGTTGGGGCTGTACACGCCCCGGAGTCTCAGGAGCGCCGGCCTCAGGCCCTGGGGCTCCCTCCCACGCCTAGTGGACAACACTTAGCTCCGCGCTGGTGAGAAGACTTGAAGACTAGATTAGGTGCCGGATGCGGCTTTTCATTTGCTTTCCGTAGTTGGCTTGCTTTTCCTTAATCAAAGTTTGCCTTTGGTTCCTTGCTGATTTGGTTCCCTCGCCTTTCACTGCATTTTTCCGGCTCGAATCCGCTCGTGTTCTCTCTCTCGCATACCTCGCGAGGGGGCTAGGCAGGTGCCCTCGCGAGCATTTCTCTTCTCTTTGCCTTCTCGCGAGCCATCCTCGTTCGAGCCTGGAAGCTGGCACATCTCTCCTAAATCCGTGCCCCTCGGGTACCGCGATACAAGGCGCCAAGTCAAGCCTTGGGTGGACGGCAAATCCTTTTGTGCACTCCCTAACGATTTTTTTGCAGTTTCCGAGCAATGCGGACACCACGTGAGGGAAAGGGCGTCCCAAACACACCAGGTTAAGTTATCTTTGTGCAAAATAACAACGCGGCATGGGAACGACTCGCGCAATGCATTAACGAAAGAACCACAGTTCGATACACGCCCCTCGGGGCCCATACTGATTTTGTTTTCTGATGCAGGAAAGAAAGAAAAAGCTAAGCAAAGCAGCATTGCAGCAATCCACGAAGGCAGGCCCTGGGTGATGCCCCGAGCCTAGCCATACCCCTCATCGCGCTTCACGGAGGCGCGACGACGAGATGACCTGCTGCCTCCTTCGAAGCGGGCGTGGTGGCGCGGCGCTGGTCGTAGCCACCGCTGCTGGAGCTGTCACCGGAGGAAGAGCCGTCGTAGCTGGAGGAGACGCGGTCGCCGCCGAGGGCAAGCTCGCCCTCGTCCTCATCACGACCATCACCAAGGCCTCGTCACCACCTGCATCGCCGCTTCATCACGGCGATGGATCGACCTCTTCTTCGGTGGAAGTGGCCCCGGATCGTTACGGGGAGCTTTTCCTTTTTCTTCGGCAGAAAACCTTCTAATGGGCGCCATTGTCGTCAGAAGTGGAGCAAGGAGGGAGAAGCAAGCAAGCGAGGAAGAGATGGGCAACGGGGGCTCCGCCCCCTCCCCATTTATAGCAAGAGAAGGCCAATCGGCGTCTCCCACGATCGCAGGTAATGATGGTTTTCCTTGCATGTCGCAGGGACTTGTCAAGTCGTGCAGTTGCCGAGGCAGCGTGGGAAAGCGGAGACGCCCACGTCCAATCAACCGCCACGCGTCGACTGAGGCCGCAGGCTTTTGGGGCCCGCGGTTCTCCGAACAAGACCCTTGGCTTCACCGCGAAGCCAAGCCCGAGCGCACCTTGGGCCCGGGGGCTACTGTCGGCGTTCTGGGAACGGGGGTCCCCAGACTTGCCTGCCTGCGGCCCACAGCGTGGCTAAGCAGCAGGCCGTACGACCCATCTTCGTCAACAAGGCACCCAAGACCCTCGCGAGGCGGACGACGCAAGACCTCCTCTGGAGTGGCCTAGCCAGGTAGGCTCACGAGGAGCGGAGATATCAAGGCGAGGCAAACCTCACGAGGCTCTCGTGACGTGAGCCATGACGAGCAGTACCAGGCGGGTACCAGGCGGGCGCCGGTGCACGCAGCGTCCTTATTTCCCCTTTGGTGCTAAGGAGGCCAGCGCAGGCGAAGAGTACCGAGGCATCAGGCAAAGGTTGCCATATTGCTGCAACGAGACCAAGACCAGGAGGACGGCAAGGCGGAGGTCATCATGGAGCCCAAGACAGCGTCACCCCAGTGCTTTTCGTAGGGGATGACCGCTTTTGTCAGGATAGCTTGTACTAGCTGCCCCCTTCAAATTTGCCCGCCGTTGTTGGCTCCCTTCCTACTCGATATTTGGGAAGAGGACCAGGGCCTCTATAAATAGGACTAGCCACCACAGTAGGAGAGGGGGGATCCAGAACGAGTTCAGATCATCCTCAACTACACAAGCACAAGAACACCTCAACCTCAGGAGGCTGTTCTTCCCTTGTACTGTTCATCATCAGCCTAAGAGGCAATCCACCACCACCACACTGGAGTAGGGTATTACACCACAACGGTGGCCCGAACCAGTATAAACCTCGTGTCTTTCTGTGTTGCGAGTTCGTCGAGTTTGTCCGCAAGACCTTAGCGAGCTAGAGCGTAGATCGGTAGGAGGGAGAGACTTCGCGCGCACCCAGTGTTCGAACCTTAAGGGTTTGCCGGAACCCCACATCCGACAGGGCCCTCTCTATGGAGGTAATACCCTACTTCCTGCTTGATTGATCTTGATGAATATGACTATTACAAGAGTTGGCCTACCACGAGATCGTAATGGCTGAACCCTAGAAGTCTAGCCTGTATGACTATGGTAATCAGTATATCCTTTTCGGACTACACCCTCTGGTTTATATAGACACCGGGGGAATCTAGGGTTACATAGAGTCGGTTACATAGGAAGGAATCTTCATAGTTGATCGCCAAGCTTGCCTTCCACGCCAAGGAGAGTCCTATCCGGACACGGGTACGGTCTTCGGCCTTCATGTCTTCACAGCCCATCAGTCCCGCCCATGGATAACATGCTGGACGCCCGAGGACCCCTTAGTCCAGGACTCCCTCACCTCTCCCAGTACCTGGTGAGACCTCCTTGCCGTTGGCTTGGGAGGCGTCGAGGAACTGCAAAAATTTGTTAAGAACCTCTTATTCTTCCAAGCCCGGGTCGTAGGCGTGGCCGGCCATGACCCAAAGCTACGCATCACGGTACCCGAGGGGCATGGATTAGGGGAGGAGCGCCAGCTTGCGAGCTCGAGCGAGGGTGCCTCATGAAGAACAGGAAAAATGCTCACGAGTGCACCTGTCCAGCCCCCTCGCGAGGCATGTGAGAGAGAGTACGGACCAAAACAAAGAACCGAGGGAAGAACAGAGGACAAGGCGATCGAACCAAGACGACAAGAATCACCAGAATGCGAACTTCCATTAAAAAAGGGGCAACCCAACTACGGAAAGCAAATGAAAAGCCACGTCCGGCACCTAGTCTAGTCTTCTCACCAGCGCAGAGCTAAGTGCTGCGACTAGGACGTGGGAGGGAGCCCCCGAGGCCCGAGGGCGGCACTCCTGAGACTCCGGGACGTGTACAGCCCCACTCATTATTACGTGAGAGTGTCACGAGCGGAGACCTTCACAGGAACGGGGCCTTGCTTCACAAGCGTTGGGCCTTACTTCATGGGTAGAACTTCTGAAGGTGCTGGATGTTCCAGGCGTTCTGGATGGGGACCTCGTCCTACGTCTCCAGGCGCACGGCTCCAGGCATGGAGACGTGGGCGACCCTAAACGGGCCCTCCCACATGGGCGAAAGCTTATGCAACCCTTCCCTGGAGAGCACCCGCCTTAGGACGAGGTCACCCACCTCGAGCGTCCTGGAGCGGACGCTGCGGCAGTAATACCACCGCAGCGCCTGCTGCTATCTTGCTGCTCGAAGCATGGCTTCGCGGCGGCGTTCCTCCCCCAGCACAAGGTCCATCCCCCGCATGGCGTCCTGCTGCGTCTCATCAAATGCCAGGACTTGCGCGGAGCGATGCTTGACCTCGTGAGCCAGAACTGCTTCTGCTCCGTAGACGAGGAAGAACGGGGTCTCGCCTATTGGCTTGGTGGCGGTGGTGCGGATGGACCACAAGACATACTGGAGCTCGTCGTGCCAGCCCCTGCCGCAGGCCTTGAGCTTCTTCTTGAAGGTCCTGGTCTTGAGGCCTCTCAAGACCTCAGCGTTGGCGCGTTCGGCTTGACCATTGCTCCTGGGGTGTGCCAGCGAAGCATAGCAGATCTACGTTCCAAGGTTAGCACAATATGTCTTGAAGAGATTGCTAGTGAACTGCGAGCCGTTGTCGGTGATGATGCGATTAGGGACCTCGAACCGGCTCACGAGACCCTTGATGAACTTTACCGCAGATCCAGCCGGGATGGTGCGGACAGCTTCTACCTCCGCCCATTTGGTGAACTTGTCGATGCCGACGTAGAGGTAGCGGTAGCCCCCAGGCGCTCGAGGGAACGGGCCTAAGATATCCTGCCCCCAGACTGCGAATGGCCATGAGAGCGGGATGGTCTAGAGGCCCTGAGCTAGCTGATGGATCCGCTTGGCATGGAATTGGCAGGCCTCGGAGGCCTTCACCAGCTCGATTGCGTCGTTGAGCGCCGTAGGCCAGTAGAACCCGCCGCGAAACACCTTGCCGACGAGGGTTCGTGATGATGAGTGGTGCCTGCAGTCTCCATCGTGTATGTCAGCTAGCAACTCGTTCCCCTGTTCCCTGGAGATGCATCGCAAGGAAACATCATTTGGCCGCTTCCTGTATAACTCACCGTCCTGGATGCAGTATGTCGTAGCCTGTCGGGCCACGCGCTCCGCGTCCTCCTCTTTCTCTGGCAGCGTCCCTTGTGTCAGGTATTCCTTGAACTCCTTGGTCCAGCACTCCTCCTGAAGCTCGAGCGCCAGGAGTAGGCGCGCTCCCGAGGTCGGGCCGTAGGCCGGGGCTCCCGAGGCAGGTGGTTGGGGGAGTTCCTCCCGAGGGGCGCCGACCCCGAAAGCGAAGGTGCTGCCGACGGCTTGAAGAGCCGCTCCTCAAAGACGCCAGGCTCTTGGGGTTGTCGCTTGGACGCCCTTTTGGCGATGTCGTCGGCCTCCTTGTTGGTGCCACGGGCACGTGCTGCAACTCTAGACCCAGGAAATGCTTTTCCATTATGCATACCTCCGCGAGGTATGCCTCGATGTGCTCGTCCCTCGGCTCGTATACCTTGTTGGAGAAGTTGACGAGGAGCTGCGAGTCGCCCCTGATGGTGAGGCGCTTCACCCCCAGGGCCACCGCAGCCTTAAGGCCAGCGATGAGGCCTTCGTACTCCGCGATGTTGTTGGAGACCTTCTCGCCTTGCTGGAAGCAGAGCTGCACGGCATACTAGAGCTTGTCCGGAGTGGGCGAGATGAGCACTGCTCCAACTCCCGCACCCTGGCGGGCGAACGCGCCATCGAAATACATGACCCAACCATCTGGTGCTTCACTTCCTGGCGAGAGGGATCGGTCCTCGCCTGCTTCAAACCCCGGGCGTCAGTCCATTCAGTCATGAAGTCGGCGAGCGCGGCTCCCTTGATGGCCCTAGTTGTGCTGAACTCCAGCTGGAATGCTTGCAGCTCGATGTTCCATTCGACGACTCTTCTAGCAGCGTTGGGGCTCCTGAGTACCCTCTCCAGCGGGTAGGCCGAGACGACCTTGATTGGGTGACCTTGGAAGTAGTGCCACAATTTACGCGAGGCCACCAAGAGCGCGAGCAAGAGCTTCTGAGGCATGGGGTACCGTGCCCTTGCATCCCGCAGTACCGTGCTGACAAAGTACACTGGGTGCTTGACGAGGGCGGGAGCGTCGACGGAGCCTGCGCCTGCCGGAGGTTGGGACGTCTCCTGAGGTGATGGGACCCCAAGAGCCTGGTCGCCCACTGGGGCCTCTGTTGGCCCGCGAACGCCGCCTTGCTGGGCCTGGTCACTCGTTGGCGTTGCTTCCGCCTTTGCGGTGCCCTCTGGGTCCTGTATCGCCCCGGCTGGGGGCACGTCACGGCACGGCAGACGCTTGGCCTGGCGCTCTTCCCGAACTGCCACTAGAGCTGCGCTAGCGGAGTAGGGAGTGGCGACAAGGTAAAGCACCAGGGGCTCGAGAGGGCAAGGCGCCACCATCACCGGAGGGCTGGTCAGGTATCTCTTGAGGTCTTGAAATGATTGGTCAGCCTCCGGGGTCCACTCGAACGGGCCCATCTTCTTCATCAGCTTGAAGAATGGCAGGGCGCGCTCTCCCAGCTTGGAGATGAAGCGCCCAAGCGAGGCCACATAGCCTGCAAGCTTCTGCATCTCCTTGAGAGTTTGTGGTGGGCTCATGTCTTCTATCGCCTTGACCTTCTCCGGGTTAGCCTCGATCCCCCTGTGGGACACAGGAAGCCCAGCAGCTTGCCAGAGGGGACACCGAACACACACTTCTCTGGGTTGGGCCGCAGGTCTACCTGGCGCAGGCTTGCGAAGGTCTCCTCTAGGTCTTGAATCAAAGTTCTTGCCTCCCGAGACTTTACCACAATGTCGTCGACGTAGGCCTCAGCGTTCCTCCCGAGTTGCCGACCCAGGGCAATGTGCATCAGCCGTTGGAAGGTCGCGCCTGCGTTGCGCAGCCTGAACGGCATGCAAGTGTAGCAGTACAACCCACACGGAGTCAGGAAGGCTGTCTTCTCCACATCCTCCACTGCCATCTTGATCTGGTGATAGCCTGAAAGCGCGTGCAGGAAGCACAGCAGGCCGCACTCGGCGGTGGAGTCGACAATCTGGTCGATGCGCGGGAGCAGGAACGGGTCTTGAGGACAGGCCTTGTTAAGGTTGGTGAAGTCAACACACATGCGCTCCTTCCCACTTTTCTTTGGTACGACGACGGGGTTCGCCAGCCACTTGGGGTACTGAACCTCGCGAATGACACCTGCTGCCTCCAGCTTGCGAGTTTCCTGGACGATGAAGAACGACTTCTCTGTGGACTGTCGCCGCACCTTCTGCTTCACAGGGCGCACATTGGGGCACACCCTCAAGTGATGCTCGATCACCCCTCTCGGGACCCCTACTAGCTGCTTGGGTTCCGAGGTGAATACATCCTTGTTCGCGCGCAGGAACCTCACCAATGCCTCCTCTTGATCCGGGTCGAGGTTGGCGCCTATGGTGAAGGTGGCTCCTGAGGACCCATCTTCCTCGACTGGCACCTGCTTGGTTTCGACCCGATCTTGAGTGAACAACTGCTTCTTCTTTGCTGGCGCAGCCTCCTTAACCCCAGCGGCGCTTTTGAGGGCAAACTTGAGCGCCGCTAGGGCCTTCTTGGTGTCTCCAACTACGGTGAGGGTGTCCTTGCTCCCGGGCATCTTCATGAGGTTGTAGGCCGGATGGGTCGCCGCCATAAACTGAGCCAAAGACGGGTATCCGAGGATGGTGTTGTATGGGAGGCCAATGGAGGCGATGTCGAAGTCGATCAGCTCAGTGTGGTAGTTGTCGCGAGTGCCGAAGGTCACAGGAAGGCGGATCTGCCCCAAGGAGCTGGTGGAGCCGCCGCCGACTCCGGAGAAGGGCTTGCTGGGGCGGAGCCGTTCGAGTGGCACGTGAAGAAGGCTAAAAGCCTCCACAGAGAGCACGTTGAGACCGGCGCCACCGTCGATGAGGGTCTTGGTGATAGCTACGCTGCAGATGGTGGGCGTGCAAAGCATTGGAAGCACGTCCGTGCCGACTGTGGTGACGGAGTGATCCCCCGAGTCAAAGGTGAGGTCGGCCTTGGGCGCCGCCCAACCCGGGGGAGCTCCTTGCCGCACGGAGGCGGCGCCAATCTGGCGAAAGAACGGCTTGGCGTGATGGTCCGAGGGTGGTGCTTGCGAGCGGCCGAGGAGGGCCGCGACGGCGTGGGGCGCCTGTGCCGCGAAGCGCGCAACAAAGAGGCCGCACGGCTCCTCCCAAGATGCCACTGAGGATCCTGGGAGAGCGAGCAGCCAGGCGCGTGGCGCACCAGCGAGGGCCATGGGAAGCCAGTTGGCCATGACCTTGTCGTCGCCCCCAGCCTTCAGGACGGCCTCTTTATATGCCAGAAGGAAGGCCAACGGGTCCGCCGCACCGTCATAGTGCGGCGGCATCTCCGGCTTGAACTTGGGCGGCCACTGTACCTGTCGCAAGGCGGGGCCAAAGGCCCTGAGCCCCCTGGCGCTATCGTGGGCGCCCGTCATCCCAGCCGGGGGAGCAACGCCGGCCATGGGGACAAGGCGCGGAGGTGGCAGAGCGTGGACCGACGGAAGGAAAGCTTCAGCGCACCCCTACCTGGCACGCCAAATGTTGGATTTCGGGTTCCAGCAAAACCCTTGAGGTTCGAACAGTGGGGTGCGCACGAAGATCTCTCCTTCCCCTATCTCACGCTCTCACCACAATCTCAAAGCTCAGCACATTGAACTCGCAGAACAAAGGACACAGGGTTTATACTGGTTCGGGCCACCGATGTGGTGTAATACCCTACTCCAGTGTGGTGTGGTGGATTTCCTCTTGGGCTGAGGATGAACAAGTACAAGGGAAGAACAGCCTCCTGAGGAGAGGTGTTCTTGAGCTCGGTGAGCTTGTGTGGTTGAGGATGATCTGAATGGTCCCAGATCAGTCGCCTCCTACTGTGGTGGCTAGTCCTATTTATGGAGGCCATGGTCCTCTTCCCAAATATAGGCGGGAAGGGATCCAACAACAACCAAATTTGAAGGGAGACAACCAGTACAAGTTATCCTGACTAAAGGTGGTCTTCGACTGCCAAAGGCTCTGGTGGTGACGCCGTCCTGGGCTCCGCGGTGACCTCCGTCTTGCCGTCCTACCGGTCTTGGTCTTGTTGCATCGGTATGGAAACCTTTGCCTGATGCTTCGGGACTCCTCGCCTGCGCTTTCCTCTTTAGCACCAAAGAGGAAACGGGTACGCACGCTGGCGCCCGCCTGGCCTTGGTCGTCATGGCTTGCATCACAGGGACCTCGCGAGGTGCCCCTCGCCTTGATCTCTCCGTCCCTCGCATTCCAGCCTGGTGAGGCCGCCCCCGAGGAGGTCTTGCGTCCTCCGCCTCACGAGGCTTGGCCCCTCGCGAGGTTCTTGAGTGTTCGTTGACGAAGATGGGCTGTACAGGGCCGCTGGTGGAGCCACGCCTGGGGCCGCAGGCAGGCAAGTCTGGGGACCCCCGTTCCCAGGACACCGACAGCATGAACATGTGCCAAGTCAAGCCACTCGAACATTCAGAGGAGGATACCATATATCATCATACTACATCACAATCATTTTAACGCAATGTTGACATCCAAGATAAATCATTATCCACTCCTACATACTTATGCATGGCATGAGAAACTATAATCTCTAATTGTCATTGTAAACATGTTTAATCATAACGAGCTGAATCATGGATACTAGTGAAAGGATCGATTTGGTTGACTAGAGGGGGGGTGAATAGGCAACTAACAATTTTTAGCTTTTCTTTACCAAATTAAACTTAGCATCAAAATAGGTTGTCTACATATGCAACTAGGTGGGCAACCTATATGATGCAACAACAAGAACACAAGCAAGCAAGGGATACAACACAATATAAGCTTGCACAAATAAAGGTAAGAGATAACCAAGAGTGGAGCCAGTGGAGACGAGGTTGTGTTACTGAAGTTCCTTCCCTTTGAGAGGAAGTACGTCTCCGTTGGGGTGGTGTGGAGGCACCATGCTCCCCAAGAAGTCACTAGGGCCACCATATTCTTCTCACGCCCTCACACAATGCGAGATGCCGTGATTCCACTATTAGTGCCCTTGGAGGCGGGGACCGAACCTTTACAAACAAGGTTGGGGCAATCTCCACAACTTAATCAGAGGCTCCCAACGACACCACAAAGCTTCACCACAACGGAATATGGCTCCGCGGTGACCTCAACCGTCTAGGGTGCTCAAATACCCAAGAGTAACAAGATCCGCAAGGGATTAGTTGGGGGATCAAATTTCTCTTGGTGGAACTGTAGATCGGGGCCTTCTCAACCAATCCCTAGAAAATCAACAAGTTTGATTGGCTAGGGAGAGAGATCGGGCGAAAATGGAGCTTTGAACAACAATGGAGCTTGGGGAGGGAAGAGGTGGTCTTCTTGGGGAAGGAGATCCCCTTTATATAGTGGGGGAAAAGATCCAACCATTACCTCCTCACTCAGCTCGCGACACGTGGTACTACCGCACACGCTTGCGGTACTACCGCTTGCGCGGTAGTGATCAGACGAGGCCCTGTTGCGCATGGCAACGAGTGGTAGAACCGCTGGAGCAGTACTACCACGTGCCCCCTGTGGTACTACCGCAAGGCAGGGCTCTACTGGCTGGAAAAAGCACGGACTAAATAAATTATGTCCGTGACTACTTCTGCTGAGTTTACGATTGTGCGAAAATCCGGCACGATACTACTGCTCGTAGGGAGCGGTACTACCGCGTAGGGGCGGAAGTAAAAAATTACTTCCGCGTCTACTTCCGCATGCGCCAGTGTCAGGGCCAAAGGCAGCGGTACTACCGCTCACCAGGAGAGGTACTACCGCCGGTCCCTGCGGTACTATCGCTTCCTTGAGCGGTACTACTGCAAGCCCCTGCGGTACTACTGCTCCATTGAGCAGTACTACCGCATGCCATAGAAACTCTAGCATTTGGAAGCCTTCATTTCGCTGAGACAAGGATAAACGGACGGTGCTCCAATGAAGCGAAGGAAAGGTGGTGCAAAGGAACAGATGTGTACGTGTTGATTCCACCCTAATCTTTCCAAAGCGGACCCCCTCTTAATACTACGGCTTTCCTACGACTCAAATCCACCGAAAAGAAACGTAGAGAACCGCCGTCTTCGATAGGTTCCGAGGGGCACCGAATCGTCTTGTGCCTAGACATGAGATATCTGAAATGCTCAACGCACACGATTAGTCCGCAAATGCATTGTCATCAATCACCAAAACCACATAGGGAGAAATATGCCCTTGCAACTAGGTTAAACATATTTACAAAAACAGAACAAGTCAAGTTCATACCCGTTTCTCTCTGCCACAGCTAATTCATCAGATATCGTCATTATTGCCTTTCACTTGCACGACCAAACAATGTGAAAATAATAATAGTGCAACAGTGTCGTGGACTAATCTGGAATCTGCAAACATTTTATTCAACAGGACAAGACAAGGTAAAATGGGTTCTATGTTAGATCAACAATAATGCAAATGAGAGCCACTCAACATTTTTCATCGTGGTCTTCTCCTCGGTACGACTCAATAAAAAGAAAAGAAATTCAAAAAAACACATTGAAATATGTTTGGAGATTTTGGTTTTCTTGAACAAGCAAATAAAAGGAAAAACTAGAAAAACTATTTACACGGGAAAGCTCCCAACAAGCAAAAGAAGAACAAGGAAATCTTTTTGGGTTTTCTTTTTAGTGATACAGCTAACTACTCTAGATAGAAAATAAAAAAGAAGCAGGGAATATTTTTGGATTTTCTCAAAGTTTTTCAAACACACAAGAAGAAAGCAAGAAAATAAATTTAACATGGATAGCACAATGGAAAAGTGTGAACACCGACAGCTGGAATGAAATGTGTGAACATGAATGTAATGTCGGTGGAAATACGTACTCCCCCAAGCTTAGGATTTTGGCCTAACTTGGTAATCAGTCAGTAGCCTGCATAATAGTCGGGTTGGTAGCTCACGGAAGCTCTCGGTGCGGAGGCCCCAGCCTGCCGAGCGGCCACAACCGCCACATTATGAGCTCGGGCCTCGCTCTCAAGCACGAAATATCTCCCCCTGCTGTGATAATCAAAGAGAGCAGGCGCAGGCAAATATGTGTGCACAATGGAATCTTGATTAAACAACAGTTTATATGTAAAATTATGGGGTTCACCTTTAAGGATTTTATGGCGTTTCATAGCATCAAAGTCGAAATACTGCGTGGGTAAAATAGGGTCATAGGGTAAAGTTGCAACACCCAGCTCTCTTGCTAAGCGTGTGGCATAAATTCCACCATAAAATAACCACTATTAGCGTTGTGTTGTTATCTGCATGCAACAATCGCTCCAAGATTATAACTTTTATCACCGGTGAGAGCGGTGCGTATGAGGCTCAAGTCTGGAGCACAAAGTGTACTACAATCTTATTTGCCTACAATACATTTTCCATTGAATAATGCAAAGTACTGAATTGCGAGAAAATGAATGGTCTTTATTCTACCTTGCGTCACTCCCCTAGTCTCACCGTAGCAAAGACTAGTCAAGAACGCTTGAAACTCAGACCGTGGTGGTTCGTCTAGCGAACCCCAGAATGGAATTTCGCAATGTTGAGCAAATCTCTCTAGTGATATGGTAAAAGGATTTCCATACAGTTTAAATGACACCCTAGACTCACGGGGATGGAATTTAAATCCTTGGACAAATGATTCAATGAGAGTGTGGTGTTGATTGCACTTATCTGAAATGTAGGGACCAAGATCGGCGTTGTGAACATATTGCTCAAATTCCTCCTTAATGCCCACACTCACCATATAATTATCGCATGGCCATAGGCATGTTTTGGTTGCGGCATCTCGTATGGAACTTTCACTTGGTTCAACATAAGATCGACGAGCGGAGCTGTCACTAGAACATACCCCCGAGGGTCTCCTCCTCGAAGAACTCCTTCCAAAAAGGTTCATCATATTCGCATACAATTTTCTGGAAAAAATTGGGTGACAAAAATTTGTCAACAAAACTTTACAAGAGTGATAGCAACTACTCATAGGGATACATAGAGGCCATAGCAAGCATTCAAACTACTTAGAACTCTAAGAATTCAACATGCAATCTCATCTACAGCAGCACTAAGAGTAGCTAATTATTCAAAATATAAACCACTAAAGCAAAAACTAATTGGACAAACGGAGGAGTCATATACAAGCAACAATCCTCCGAATCAGTTTCGGAAATGGAGCTTCGAGCAAAGAGATCAAAATCCACGGGTTTGAGAGAAAAACATGAGACAGAGGAGAGCAATGGTGATTTTTTCTGGAGGTAGGTGGTGATGTGGTATGAAGAGATAAGTGAGAGGGCCCACATGGGGACCACAACCCACCACGGCGCGCCTGGGGGTCCTGGCGCGCCCAGGTGGGTTCTGCCCACTTGGTGCACCCCCCTCTGATGTTATTTGCCCCAAAAATTCTTAAATATTCAGAAAAAATGTATTAAATTTTCCAGGGCATTCTAAGAACTTTTATTTTTGGGTCGTTTTTTATTCTGCGGTAAATTAAGAAAACAGACAAAACATGGCAATTTATTTTGTTTAACTAATAAAAACAGAAAACAAAAGGTAGGGACAGAAGGTAGTGCTCACTAAATTCATCAACTTCACACCTCTCAAAAATGATCCATTAATAAGGTTGATCAAGTCTTATTAATAACCACTTTCAATTAATATGAAATGGAAGAACTTTCATAAATCACTAAGTTACCTCAACGGGGATATGAATGTCCCTAACAATAAGCATTTCATATTTCTTTTTGGCAGTAGGTAGAGGTAGTTGAAAACTTCCAATAGTGATTGCTGGAGATTTTTCAATAACATTAATACCATTCACTTGGAATTGTTTCTTCAGAAAGTGCACCGTGTGCTCATTACCATTGATATGAAAAGTGACCTTGCCTTTATTGCAATCAATAACAACCCCTGCAGTATTGAAGAAGGGTCTACCAAGGATAATCGACATGTTGTCGTCCTCAGGCATCTCAAGTATAACAAAGTCAGTCAAAATAGTAACATTAGCAACAACAACGGGCACATCCTCACAGATACCGATAGGTATGGCTGTTGATTTGTCGGCCATTTGCAAAGTGATACGTCTCCAACGTATCTGTAATTTTTGATTGTTCCATGCTATTATATTGTCTGTTCTGGATGTTTTATATGCATTATTATGCTATTTTATATTATTTTTGGGACTAGCCTATTAACCTGGAGCCCAGTGTCAGTTCCTGTTTTTTCCTTATTTTAGAGTTTCGCAGAAAAGGAATATTAAACGGAATCCAAATGGAATGAAACTTTCACGATGATTACTTGGACCAAAAGACATCCAGAGGACTTGGAGTACACATGAGGAAAGCTACGAGGCGGCCACAATGACGGAGGGCGCGCCCAGGGGGTAGGGCACTCCCCCACCCTTGTGCGGCCCTCGTGCTCGACTGACCTATTTCTTCCGCCTATATATTCTCAAATATTCCAAAACCAATCAGGAGAGCCACGAAAACAATTTTCCACCGCCGCAACCCTCTATACCCGTGAGATCCCACCTAGGGGCCTTTTCCGGCGTCCTGCCGGAGGGGGATTCGATCACGGAGGGCTTCTACATCAACACCATTTCCTCTCCGATGAAGCATGAGTAGTTTCCCACAGACCTACGGGTCCATAGCTAGTAGCTAGTTGGCTTCTTCTCTATCTTTGATTCTCAATACCATGTTATCCTCGATGTTCTTGGAGATCTATTCCATGTAATACCTTTTTGCGGTGTGTTTGCCGAGATCCGATGAATTGTGGATTTATGATCAGCTTATCTATGAATATTATTTGAATCTCCTCTGAATTCTTATATGCATGATTTGATATCTTTGCAAGTCTCTTCGAACTATCAATTTGGTTTGGCCAACTAGATTGGTTTTTCTTGCAATAGGAGAAGTGCTTAGCTTTGGGTTCAATCTTGCGGTGCTTGATCCCAGTGACAGAAGGGGAACCGACACGTATTGTATTGTTGCCATCGACGATAACAAGATGGGGTTTTCATCATATTGCTTGAGTTTATCCCGCTACATCATGTCATCTTAATTAATGCGTTACTCTATTCTTCATGAACTTAATACTCTAGATGCAGGCAGGAGTCGGTCAATGTGTGGAGTAATAGTAGTAGATGCAGGCAGGAGTCGGTCGACTTGATACGGACTTGATGCCTATATTCATGATCATTGCCTTAGATATTGTCATAACTTTGTGCTTTTCTATCAATTGCTCGGCAGTAATTTGTTCACCCACCGTAATATTTTCTATCCTGAGAGAAGCCTCTAGTGAAACATATGGCCCCCGGGTCTACTTTCCATCATATAAGCTTCCGATCTACTATTTTAGTTCCCTATTTACTTCCTTTGCAATCTTTTACTTTCCGTTCCATAAACCAAAAATACATGTCGGGGGTGTCGTGCGACATATGCCAAAGGATGGCATATCATGGTGGGGGAGAGTAATACGTCGCCGGTGCCTGGAAACGGGATAAGGCGTAGACATGTACGCCGACGCATCTTACCCAGGTTCGGGGCTCTCCTAGGAGATAACACCCCTAGTCCTGCTCTGCGGGGTCTCCGCATGATCACTATCTCAACAGGTAGCTACAAGCTTGCTCCTTGAGCTGTTTGGCTAGAGGAGGAAGAAGGGCAAGGCTAGCTCTACTCCTCTCTCTATGTGTGTGTGTTATCTGAGAAGGTGAACCCTTTGCATGGGTGCCCTGGGGGGTTTATATAGGCCTACCCCCCAGGGGTACAATGGTAATCCGACTGGAGGTAGGACCCTGCCGTCAGTGACTCTGGTGGTCGGCTTCTCCGCTGGCTGCTGAGGCCCGCCGCCTAGTGGGTCCCGCCGGCTGTTTCGTACTTCACCGACAGGCCGTGCCCGCCGCTTGCGGGTCCTGCCGGCTACTTAGTACTGCGGCCGCGCCACTGATGATGCACGCTTTGTCAGGGAGAGTGTGGCTATAGTGCCGCCGCCTGGTGGGCGTTCACTGTAGCCATTCCCCGTCTCTTCTGATTAATGGCGCACATACTTTGAGGAAGGGGGAGGGCCGCCTGGTGGGGAGTCGGCCTCCCCCGTGCCGACTGGTCAGGGCTTGCCGCCTTCTGGCTTCTCACGGACAAGTAGGGCCCGCCGTCTGCGGCCCATACCGACAACCTGTAGTGGGAGCATGGCCTCCTCTGCCATGGGTGATGTCACGAGCTGCGTGGCAACAGTGTCGCGTCGGGCGAGGGACGTCCGCCCAGTACGCTGCACTGTGGCCACGCTCCGCCATGGATTTGGGGGTGGCAGGCCGCACTGTAGCCACGCCCCGTCTCATCGTGATTATGTGGATGCTAACTTTGAGGGAGGGAGGGGCCGCCTGCTAGGAGCCGGCCCACCTCATGGCCGCCTTCTGGGCTCCGCCGCCTTTCAGCAGCCGACCGCTTGGACCAGCCGGCCGCGAGGAGGCGGCTCTTTGTCTTCGAGGCTTAAGGGGTACAGCCTGCCCTGATGTCTTGAAACACCATGGGGAGCAGTTGAGGCTACCCATGGTCATTTACTCCGACAGTAGTCCCCGAAGCTGGTGGGGCGCCAAGGCTGAAAAAGGCGAGGAGCCTCAGCAGCTTCCTACTCCGAGTGGTCTGGTGATCTTGCTCTGTCCGTCTTTCGAAGCGCCGATTGGCAGGAGCCGGACGCGACCAGGCAGGCCACCTGGTAATTTCGAACCATCATGGCGGGAGCCAGGTGGCATGCCAGCCGGGCGCCAGGCTTGCCGCCCACTGCCCGCACGCCACGCGGCGCCAGCCAACCGGGCCGGCCTGCCAGCCCACGCGTGTGACGGGACTTTGCCACAGGCTGGGGTCCGCCACTACCGGGCCTTCGGGCGCGCGCGGATCCGCTGCGGCCGAGGCGGACGGTTGAGATTCCGGGGTGCAGTAACTACACGTCATTACCACGCGGTAAATGTGGGGTCGTGGGGTCGTGGGCGCAGTTAATCCCATGACCCCCCATGTTCTTGCCCCCTCGGCTCCGGCGCCTGGGGCTATAAGTAGGGGGAGGAGGGGGGCGGCAGACACACGCGCGCCCTCCTCTCCCTTCGCCTTCGCAAGCGCCATTCCCTTCTTTCTCTTCTCCGCTGCCGTAGCACCTCTTCCTTGTTACGGTCTTCTCTCACCGTGGCCTTCTTGCTCGCCGCTGCCTTCGTCCGCTCGCCACCACGCCGCGCCTCCGACGAGCGCCTGAGCCCATGGCCCGTGCGCGCGCCGGGGACTGGGATGGGTCCAACGTGCACGAGGATCATCTCGCCTTCCTCCACCGGACGCGAAGCTTGCCCCACGAGGCGCATGTGAAGGTGCGCGTCCCTCCCAAAGCAGAAATCTTTCGGCACCGGAGGAGGACGAGCGCATCATCTTCTGGTCGCATTTCCTCCGCGGCTTCGGCCTTCCGGCGAGCGGCTTCCTGCGCACTTTCCTTAACTTCTACCAAGTCCAGCCGCAGCACCTCACGCCTAACACGGTGGTACTGGTGGCCGCCTTCGTCACCATGTGCGAAGGTTACCTCGGCACTCTTCCCACCCTCGAGCTCTGGGCTGAGTGCTTCTACATCAAGCTCGGCAACGCTGCCAAGGGCACGCCGGCTCAGTGTGGAGCTTGTGTAGCGGTGCGGCGTCCAGGTGCCGAGAATCGCTTCCCGTCCATCACTCTGCTGCAGTCGGCTAGACTGTGGCAGAAGTCTTACTTCTACATCAAGAACCTCCACCCGACGCTGGACTACATCAACCTGCTGGCCTACGCGGCTGGTCCGCCTGCCGAGCTGTGCGCCAGCCGGCGATACAAGCCGGCCACTCTTTCGGCCGCCTCCAACGCTGCCCTCGCCCGAATCCAGGTGATGACGGAGTCGGAGGGCCTCAAGGTCTCGGACTTGCTGGCCGCCTATGTGGAGCGCCGAGTGCTCCCCCTTCAAGCCTGGCCGCACATCATCATCAGCATGAGCGGGCACCGGGACCCGTGCCCGATGTGCACGCGGGACCTGCCGGACGTGGAGGTGGTCTGACTGGTCAATTACTTCTCCAAATTCAAGCTGTCGGAGAAGGACTGGTAGTTCGGCAAGCGGCCGTTCAACCGCGCACACCCGCCGCCTGAGGTGAGTCTTGTTATCCCTTTCTTCTTCTTTGCTTATTTGAGTTCTTGCCTTGCCGTCTGATCAGTCGGCAATTGAACAGGTCTTCTCGACCCAGTCGGCCGATGACGCTCTAGAGCCGGGTTACGTGTTCATGTCGGACCAGACGAGAAGTGACGTGGATGACCCCGACTTGGGGGGGCCGCCATGGAGGAGGATGACGCCACAGGTGGTGGTGGCGGAGGAGGCGACTCTGGATGAGGCGTCGTCGAGGATTGGCCGGACGACGCCGAGGAGGAGACCGAGCCAGGCCGCGCGCAGGGCGCCAACAAGGCGGGTGCGAGCTCCTCAGCCGCGCTGGTGGCACCAGGCGGCGCGTCGAACCGCTGAGCCGACTTGTTCCTATTCGGCAGCCGGCCGAAGAAGCCCAAGAATTCGGCCACTACGACCAGGCGGCAGGAGGCCGCCGCGAAGGTGGCCCAGTTCCAAAGGACCCCGAAGCAGCCCCCGATAGTGTCTGCGTAAGTGCATGGTTTTTCTTGTGTTTTCTTTTCTTCTTTCTTGCAAACTCTTTCTGAGTTTCTTCTTGTATTGTTGGAACCGGGCTGCGCTCTCTCTTGAGTGGCCGGCCTGTGCTTCTGTGATCGGGGTGGCAGAAGGTTCCGCCAACACCCACCGCATAGACCTGCTCGCCGATCTCTAGGAGGAGACGGAGAAGAACGCGTGGGAGGCGCGCGAGGAGCGGGAGGAAGCGGAACGATAGAGGGTGGAAGCGGCCAAGGCGGCGCGAGCGGACGCGGACGCAACAGCCAAGGCCCAAGCCGACACCGCGGCCAAGGCCCAAGCGGCCACGGCCGCCAGGGCGCAAGCGGAAGAGGCCGCACGCGGCCGGACTCCGCAACTCGTCATCCCTCTGCGCGCCGCGCCACCCGCGCCCGAGATCCCGGCGCTGACTGGAGGAGCCGACAACGACTAGCTGGTCATGGAGAAGGGAGGGGGCGACGTCATCATCTTGGGGGCAGAGGTGCCCCCGCAAGCGCCGACTGCCGAAGCCCAAGGCAGTCGGCCTGACGTGCCACTGGCGCCGCCGATCAGTGGCGAGCTGGTGGTGGGGGTGACCCCATAATCCGTACTCCAGTGCGCCGGCGTGTGGCGAGGGCGACGTCAGCGCCACGGCCGCAGGAGATCGAGGCCGCAAGCTCGTCGTCCCTAGATGCAGAGGCCACCAGCGCCGTCCCGCCAGAATTGACGCCTGGGGGCGGGACGGGTGAGGGAGTGATACGTCTCCGTCGTATCTATAATTTTTGATTGTTCCATGCCAATATTATACAACTTTCATATACTTTTGGCAACTTTTTATACTATTTTTGGGACTAACATATTGATCTAGTGCCCAGTGCCAGTTCCTGTTTGTTGCATGTTTTATATTTCACAGAAACCCCATATCAAACTGAATCCAAACGGGATAAAAACGGACGGAGATTATTTTTGGAATATTCGGAGAATATGGGAAGGAAAATCCACGCGAGACGGTGCCCGAGGGAACGAGGCTGGGGCGCGCCCCTAACCCTCGTGGCCCCCCTGTAAGGTGGTTGATGCCCTTCTTCGGCCGCAAGAAAGCTAATTTTTAGGAAAAAATCACGGCGAAGATTTCAGTCCAATCGGAGTTACGGATCTCCATATATATACGAAACGGTGAAAGGGCAGCAGACCAGAACGCAGAAACACAGAGAGACAGAGAGACAGGTCCAATCGGAGGGGCTCTCGCCCCTCCCATGCCATGGAGGCCAAGGACCAGAGGGGAAACCCTTCTCCCATCTTGGGAGGAGGTCAAGGAAGAAGAAGAAGGGCCCCCTCTCCCCTTCTCTTCCGGTGGCGCCGAAACGCTGCCGTGGCCACCATCATCATCACCGCGATCTTCACCAACACCTCTGCCATCTTCACCAACATCTCCATCACCTTCCCCCCTCTATCTACAGCAGTCCACTCTACCGCAACCCGCTGTACCCTCTACTTGAACATGGTGCTTTATGCTACATATTATTATCCAATGATGTGTTGCCATCCTATGATGTCTGAGTAGATTTTCGTTGTCCTATCGGTGGTTGATGAATTGCTATGATTGATTTAATTTGCTTGTGGTTATGTTGCTGTCCTTTGGTGCCCATCATATGAGCGCGTGCGTGGATCACACCATAGGGTTAGTTGTATGTTGATAGGACTATGCATTGGAGGGCAAGAGTGACAGAAGCTTCTACCTAGCATATAAATTGATGCATACGGGATTGAAGGGGGACCAATATATCTTAATTCTATGGTTGGGTTTTACCTTAATGAACGTTAGTAGTTGCGGATGCTTGCTAATAGTTCCAATCATAAGTGCATAGAATTCCAAGTCAGGGATGACATGCTAGCAGTGGCCTCTCCCACATAAAACTTGCTATCGGTCTAGTAAAGTAGTCAACTGCATAGGGACAATTTCGCAACTCCTACCACCACTTTTCCACACTCGCTATATTTACTTTATTGTGTCTTTATCTAAACAGCCCCTAGTGTTTATTTACGCGCTCTTTATTATGTTGCAAACCTATCCAAAAACACCTACAAAGTACTTCTAGTTTCATACTTGTTCTAGCTAAAGTGAATGCTAAGCGTGTGTAGAGTTGTATCGGTGGTCGATAGAACTTTAGGGAATATTTGTTCTACCTTTAGCTCCTCCTTGGGTTCAACACTCTTACTTATCGAAAGAGGCTACAGTTGATCCCCTATACTTGTGGGTTATCAAGACCTTTTTCTGGCGCCGTTGCCGGGGAGCAATAGCGTGGGGTGAATAATCTTGTGTGTGCTTGTTTGCTTTATCACTAAGTAATTTTTATTTGCTGTTCTTAGTTGTTTTCTATCTTTAGTTATGGGTAGGAAACGCAAAATACCAAAAAAATTAGTTGTACCTACTGAACCAATGGTTGAAGAACCACTCAAAATCTATCACACTCCTGAAGCTTTTTACTTGGATCATCTTTGATCCCTATGTGCTCGTGCTAAAACCCCAACTAGCTTAGTTGAGGGCAAATCTTTAGATGAGCATGCTTGTTATGTGCGACACCGCATATCTGAAAAAGGGAAACTTTTACTGGGTCAAATTCATCGTTTGCAATGCTATGCTTGGAATTTATGTGAAATATATGATTTTACTTGTTGTTCTGAAAACCCTAAGAAACACCTTCCCTATCAATGTGAGTTTAGTGATAATGGAATCGTATCTTCGTATGCTAAGGGTGTTTATAGTTACTATGATGTTCAACAAATCAAAGAATTTGTTGCTTTTAAGGGTGCTTATGAAATTGCTTCTTTGATTGAAAAGTATGATGCTACTCTTTACAAGTCTGAAAATTTTGCCATACTTGAATATTGTTATGATAACTATGCTTCTAATGCCTATGTTAAACCATATATTGAGGACTCCTCCGCTGTCCAAGAAGAGACTAATATTTTGCAGGAATCTATGGAAGAAGAAATTGATGAAACTATGAGCTCATTAGATCAAAAAGATGATGAGGAGAGCGAAGAACAAAAGGAGGAAGAGCGGATTAGCTACCCGTGCCCACCTTCTAATGAGAGTAACTCTTCAACTCATACATTGTTTAATTCCCTTCGTGCTTACCGAAGGATGATTGCTATGATGATTGTTATGATCCCGTTGATTCTTTTGAAATATCCCTTTTTGATGATGCTTGCTATGCTTGTGGCCAAGATGCCAATATGAATTATGCTTATGGAGATGAACTTGCTATTGTTCCTTATGTCAAACATGAAATTGTTTCTATTGCACCCACGCATGATAGTCCTATTATCTTTTTGAATTCTCCCGACTACACTATATCGGAGAAGTTTGCACTTATTAAAGATTATATTGATGGGCTGCCTTTTATCGTTGCACATGATGATTTTGATGAATATAATAGACATGTGCTTGCTGCTCCTACTTGCAATTATTATGAGAGAGGAACTATATCTCCACCTCTCTATGTTTCCAACACGAAAAAATTGCAAGAAACTGTTTATACTATGCATTGGCCTTTACTATGTGTGCATGAATTGTTCCTTTATGACATGCCGATGCATAGGAAGATAGTTAGACTTCGTTGTTGCATGATATATGTTACTTTGTGCTCACTACCAAATTACAAATCATTGTTAATTAAAATTGGCTTTGATATACCTTGGGATCCGGGTGGATTCACTACTTGAGCACTATATGCCTAGCTTAATGGCTTTAAAGAAAGCGCTGCCAGGGAGACAACCCGGAAGTTTTAGAGAGTCATTTATTTCTGTTGTGTGCTTTTATATAGTTTAAAAACAAAAAAATAAAGAGCGGAACCCAAAACTTTTCAAAAAGGATAGTGAAAGTGAGAAAGACAAGCATTGTTGAAGTGGGAGAGCTCCTTGAACTTTGTTCATGCTCACGAAAACTTTGTGAATCTTGATTACATAAACTTTTCAACAAAAATAATTATCCCCTTATACAATTCCATTGTATTATAAAAATAATGTTCCAAGATTTGCCTTTAGGATGTTTACAATGCTTGTTGGTTTGTACGGTGCAGGACAGAAACTTTGGCTGTAGTGCGCGATTTTACATTTTTTACTGGAACGTCAAATTGTTCTGATTCTTTTTGAACTGTCTTTCTATAAAAAAAAATTAGTTTTCCTAATTTTTGTAGAATTTTTCATGTAACATAAGTATGGTGAATGTTCAGGTTATTACAGACTGTTCTGTTTTAGACAGATTCTGTTTTTGATGCATAGTTTGCTTGTTTTGATGAAACTATCAATTTATATCGGTGGATTAAGCCATGGAAAAGTTATATTACAGTAGCTACAATGAAAAAAATAATATGAATTGGTTTGCAACAGTACTTAGAGTACTGATTTGCTTTATTATACTAACGGATCTTACCGAGTTTTGTGTTGAAGTTTTGTGTGGATGAAGTGTTCGATGATCGAGAAGGTCTCGATGTGAGAAGAAGGAAGAGAGGCAAGAGCTCAAGCTTGGGGATGCCCAAGGTACCCCAAGTAAATATTCAAGAAGACTCAAGCGTCTAAGCTTGGGGATGCCCCGGAAGGTATCCCCTCTTTCTTCAACAACTTTCGTTCATGCGATATGTGCAATCTTGGATCGTCTTTTGCATTTAGTTTTCATTTTTCTTTTATGCACCATGCTGGTATGAGATAGTCCTTGGTTGATTCATATAATGCTCATTGCACTTCACTTAAATATTTTGAGTATGGCTTTATAGAATGCTTCATGTGCTTCACTTATATCATTTGAAGTCTGGATTGCCTGTTTCTCTTCACATAGAAAACCGCCATTTGTAGAATGCTCTTTTGCTTCACTTATATTTGTTAGAGCGTGGGCATATCTTTTGTAGAAATAATTAAACTCTCTTGCTTCACTTATATCTATTTAGAGAGACGACAGGAATTGGTCATTCACATGGTTAGTCATAAAATCCTACATAAAACTTGTAGATCACTGAATATGATGTGTTTGATTCCTTGCAATAGTTTTGCGATATAAAGATGGTGATATTAGAGTCATGCTAGTGGGTAGTTGTGGATTAGTAGAAATACTTGTGTTGAGGTTTGTGATTCCCGTAGCATGCACGTATGGTGAACCGTTATGTAACGAAGTCGGAGCATGAGGTATTTATTGATTGTCTTCCTTATGAGTGGCGGTCGGGGAGGAGCGATGGTCTTTTCCTACCAATCTATCCCCCTAGGGGCATGCTTAGTAGTACTTTGCTTTGAGGGCTAATAAAATTTTGCAATAAGTATATGAGTTCTTTATGACTAATGCGAGTCCATGGATTATACGCACTCTCACCCTTCCATCATTGCTAGCCTCTTCGGTACCGTGCATTGCCCTTTCTCACCTCGAGAGTTGGTGCAAACTTCGGCGGTGCATACAAACCCCGTGATACGATACGCTCTATCACACATAAGCCTCATTATATCTTCCTCAAAACAGCCGCCATACCTACCTATCATGGCATTTCCATAGCCATTCCGAGATATTGCAATGCAACTTCCATCATCATCATATACATGACTTGAGCATTTATTGTCATATTGCTTTGCATGATCGTAAGATAGCTAGCATCATGTTTTCATGGCTTGTCCGTTTTTTGATGTCATTGCTATGCTAGATCATTGCACATCCCGGTACACCGCCGGAGGCATTCATATAGAGTCATATCTTTGTTCTAGTATCGAGTTGTAATATCGAGTTGTAAGTAAATAAAAGTGTGATGATCATCATTATTAGAGCATTGCCCCAATAAAAAAAGAAAGGCCAAAGAAGCCTAAATAAAAAAGGGGCCAAAGAAGCCCGCAAAAAAAGGGGGCAATGTTACTATCCTTTTACCACACTTGTGCTTCAAAGTAGCACCATGTTCTTCATATAAAGAGTCTCTTGAGTTATCACTTTCATATACTAGTGGGAATTTTCATTATAGAACTTGGCTTGTATATTCCAACGATGGGTTCCTCAAATGCCCTAGGTCTTCATGAGCAAGCAAGTTGGATGCACACCCACTTAGTTTCAGTTTGAGCTTTCATATACTTATAGCTCTAGTGCATCCGTTGCATGGCAATCCCTACTCCTCACATTGACATCAATTGATGGGCGTCACCATAGCCCGTTGATTAGTCGCGTCGATGTGAGACTTTCTCCTTTTTGTCTTCTCCACATAACCTCCATCATCATATTCTATTCCACCCATAGTGCTATATCCATGGCTTGCGCTCATGTATTGCGTGAGGGTTGAAAATGCTGAAGCGCGTTAAAAAGTATGAACCAATTGCTCGGCTTGTCATCGGGGTTGTGCATGATTTGAATATTTTGTGTGGTGAAGATGGAGCATAGCCAGACTATATGATTTTGTAGGGATAACTTTCTTTGGCCTTGTTATTTTGAAAAGACATGATTGCTTTATTAGTAGGCTTGAAGTATTATTGTTTTTATGTCAAATGATAGACTATTGCTTTGAATCACTCGTGTCTTAATATTCATGCCATGATTAGATACATGATCAAGATTATGCTAGGTAGCATTCCACATCAAAAATTATCTTTTTATCATTTACCTACTCGAGGATGAGCAGGAATTAAGCTTGGGGATGCTGATACATCTCCATCGTATCTATAATTTTTTATTGTTCCATGCCAATATTATACAACTTTCATATACTTTTGGCAACTTTTTATACTATTTTTGGGACTAACATATTGATCCAGTGCCCAGTGCCAGTTCCTGTTTGTTGCATGTTTTATGTTTCGCAGAAACCCCATATCAAACGGAATCCAAACGGGATAAAAACGGACGGAGATTATTTTTGGAATATTCGGAGAATATGGGAAGGAAAATTCACGTGAGACGGTGCCCGAGGGAGGCACGAGGCAGGGGGGCGCCCCACCCCCTGGGCACGCCCCTGACCCTCGTGGGCCCCGATAAGGCGGTTGATGCCCTTCTTCGGCCGCAAGAAAGCTAATTTTTAGGAAAAAATCACGGCTAAGATTTCAGTCCAATCGGAGTTACGGATCTCCATATATATACGAAACGGTGAAAGGGCAGCAGACTAGAACGCAGAAACAGAGAGAGACAGAGAGACGGATCCAATCTCGGAGGGGCTCTCTCCCCTCCCATGCCATGGAGGCCAAGGACCAGAGGGGAAACCCTTCTCCCATCTAGGGAGGAGGTCAAGGAAGAAGAAGAAGAAGGGGCCCCCTCTCCCATTCTCTTCCGGTGGCGCCGGAACGCTGCCGTGGCCACCATCATCATCACCGCGATCTTCACCAACACCTCCGCCATCTCCACCAACATCTCCATCACCTCCCCCCTCTATCTACAGCGGTCCACTCTACCGCAACCCGTTGTACCCTCTACTTGAACGTGGTGCTTTATGCTACATATTATTATCCAATGATGTGTTGCCATCCTATGATGTATGAGTAGATTTTCGTTGTCCTATCGGTGGTTGATGAATTGCTATGATTGATTTAATTTTCTTGTGGTTATGATGCTGCCCTTTGGTGCCCATCATATGAGCGCGCGCGTGGATCACACCATAGGGTTAGTTGTATGTTGATAGGACTATGTATTGGAGGGCAAGAGTGACAGAAGCTTCTACCTAGCATAGAAATTGATGCATACGGGATTGAAGGGGGGCCAATATATCTTAATGCTATGGTTGGGTTTTACCTTAATGAACGTTAGTAGTTGCGGATGCTTGCTAATAGTTCCAATCATAAGTGCATAGAATTCCAAGTCAGGGATGACATGGTAGCAGTGGCCTCTCCCACATAAAAACTTGCTATCGGTCTAGTAAAGTAGTCAATTGCTTAGGGACAATTTCGCAAATCCTACCACCACTTTTCCACACTCGCTATATTTACTTTATTGTGTCTTTATCTAAACAGCCCCTAGTTTTTCTTTACGCGCTCTTTATTATCTTGCAAACCTATCCAAAAACACCTACAAAGTACTTCTAGTTTCATACTTGTTCTAGGTAAAGCGAACGCTAAGTGTGTGTAGAGTTGTATCGGTGGTCGATAGAACTTTAGGGAATATCTATTCTACCTTTAGCTCCGCGTTGGGTTCGACACTCTTACTTATCGAAAGAGGCTACAATTGATCCCCTATACTTGTGGGTTATCAGGGAGTCCTGGACTAAGGGGTCCTCGGGCGTCCGGCCTGTTAGCCATGGGCCGGACTGATGGGCTGTGAAGATACAAAGACCGAAGACTCTACCCGTGTCCGGATGGGACTCTCCTTGGCGTGGAAGGCAAGCTTGGCGACCAAATATGAAGATTCCTTTCTCTGTAACCGACTTTGTGTAACCCTAGCCTCCTCCGGTGTCTATATAAACCGGAGGGCTAGATCCTTAGAATAGAACAACGATAATCGTAGTCATACAGGCTAGAATTCTAGGGTTTTAGCCATTACGATCTCGTGGTAGATCAACTCTTGTAATACTCATATTCATCAAGATCAATCAAGCAGGAAGTAGGGTATTACCTCCATAGAGAGGGCCCGAACCTGGGTAAACATTGTGTCCCCCGTATCCTGTTACCATCGACCTTAGACGCATAGTTCGAGACCCCCTGCCCGAGATCCACCGGTTTTGACACCGACATTGGTGCTTTCATTGAGAGTTCCGCTGTGACGTCGAAAGACATGATCGATGGCTCGCCTTGTTCTCAAGGACAATATCACCTCCAGAGGAGCACTGGCCCCAGGCCAAACCCTCCGGCTGGGCGGCTTTACCATGACCGCCTGCTCGGCCGTTAAGCCGACGATGACTTCTCGGGTCATTGAAAATTCCCTCCATGTTGACCCCAAATACTCCAAGTAGATGGATCCGGCGGAGTTGTCATCTTTAAACGAGCTCCTGGATCGCATCGCCGCCTTGGGGGTCGCCATAGACTATGATTGGTTTGGGCTTAAACCCGACCAGAGAGAAATTAAAACTCCACCGATCACCCATCAGATAGCGGTAGTAGAAGGGCAAGATGAAAACTCTTCCTCTTTACTGAAGACGAACTATGTTCGGATCTCCGAGCTCGAAAAGCCGGATATTTATCCTTAGAAAGACATGTCCTGTCCTCCAAACATAGAATCGGATGACAAGCCCAAAAAATCAATTGATATCCCGGAGCCGGACTATTAAGTTTGGAAGTCCTTCAGACTCCGGATCCCAAATTGGGTCAGGGTTCGGATTCAAATCCACCCGACCACCCAGATATAAGCGCTCTCATGGGCATACGGTAGCAGTCTCAGGAAACGGTCCATCACTTCTGGGCCAGATTCCTCCTTGCCAAAGACAAGATTAAAGATTGCCACGACGGAGGCGCGATCTCAACGTTCCGCAACAATTGCACGGATGAAGGAATTCTCAACACCATCAACCGCCATCGCATATCACACTTCGCAGACTTGGCAACCATAGTACACAAGCACTACGCAATGGAAAGCGCCTGGAAAACTCAGGCAGCCCACTGGGAACCACCGGTTTCCACCCAACCCCTCGTTCAGGCGAAAAGGACGCACCCTCATGGCACACCCGGCCCAATAGTAAAGAAATATAAGCCCGTTACGGAGCACGAAACCGTTCTGGAGGGATGGCTCGATAGGCCATGCAAAATACACACAACACCGGATACCATATCAACCCACAGCCTTAGAGCATGTTGGATACTCCGGCAAGTGGCCAAGAGCGGCGAGGATATCCTCACCAAAAACACCCCAGAGCAACACCCCCAGAAGACAACGACCTCAGAGTATTGACGGTATTCGAGACCTTCGCTTCAAATAATAGGTGCAAAAGGGCACTCCGCGACCTCGCCGAAGTCTGCCAAATCGCAGCAATAAACCCTTGGAACGACACGGCTATAACTTTTAACGCCGGTGACGAACCAAAATTCAGGACAGTCCGGGCACCAGCCGCCTTGGTCCTCGGTCCGATTGTGGACGGCTTTCGGCTCACCAAAGTTCTCATGGACAGCGGCAGCGGACTAAACCTCATTTACAAGGATACACTCAGCAAAATGGAAATAGATAGGAGCCTCAGAGCAAAGTAGCACGACCTTCCGAGGAATTATTCCTAGTCGGGAGGCGCGATGCGCGGAAAAAATCACGCTCGACGTGGTATTCGGCACACCGGAGAACTATCGGTCTGAAGAAATAACCTTCCAAGTGGCCCCTTTCAACAGTGGATATCACGCCCTATTGGGGCGAGATGCGTTTACACGCTTCCAAGCTATACCTCATTACGGGTATATGAAGCTCAAGATGCACGGGCCCAATGGCATAATCACCCTCGCGAGTGATCCGGACATAGCACTCTGCGCCGAAAATAAAACCGCATCCCTGGCCCTTGAGGCATTATCTGAAGCCCTCGCGGCCGAAGAGTTAACCGCACTGCGCTCCATGGTGGATACGGATGATGTAATCCTGGACAAACGACCCAAGTCCACCTCCTTCAAACCAGCAGAAGAAATAGTCAAATTCCAAGTCCACCCAACGGACCCCAAGAAGACAGCATCTATCGGAGCACAATTGGACCCAACGGTCGACGCCACACTATGAAAGTTCCTGCGCGAGAACTGGGATATATTCGCCTGGCACCCTTTTGATATGCCAGGGATCCCACGCAGGTTGGCCGAACACAACCTCAATATATTGAAGGGATATAAACCGGTCAAGCAAACACTACGGTGCTTTTTCGAACCCAAACGTCAAGCTATGGGAGAGGAGCTAGCCAAGCTAATCGAGGTCGGATTCATTAGAGAAATAAAACACCCGGACTGGCTAGCAAACTTGGTGATGGTACCAAAGAAGGAGAAATCCTGGCGCCTGTGCGTCGATTTCAAAGACCTCAATAAGGCCTGCCCTAAGGATCCCTTCCCCTCCCCCGCATCGACCAGATCATTGATGCTACCGCAGGACACGACTCACTGTGCTTCCTCGACGCATATTCTGGATACCATCAAATTAAAATGAAGGAGTTCGATCAAGCCGCAACGGCATTCATCACCCCATATGGGCCATTCTGCTTCAACACCATGCCCTTCGGGCTCAAAAACGCCGGGGCAACCTACCAACGCATGATTCAAACTTGCCTGGAGAAACAGATCGGCAAGACAGTTGAAGCATACATGGACGACGTCGTCATCAAAACTAGGAACGCCGTGTCACTAATAGACAATTTACGTCTCACATTCGATAACCTCTGTGCATACGACATCATGCTCAATCCGGAAAAGTGTGTTTTTGGCGTTCCCACTGGAAAACTGCTGGGCTTCATCGTTTCCAACAGAGGAATTGAAGCAAATCCAGCCAAAATCTGAGCTTTGTCACAATTGGCTATGCCAACGGACCTTAAACAGGTCCAAAAACTCGCTGGATGCGTGACAGCTTTAAGCCGCTTTATCTCCAGATTGGGAGAAAAGGCATCGCCACTCTATCACCTTCTACGGCGCACCGATCACTTCGAGTGGACGGATGCGGCAACGGCCGGACTGGAAGAGATAAAAGCCCTTCTAGCGAGCAACCCAATCCTGGCCGCGCCAAACGTCGGCGAACCCATGTTATTATACATATCAGCAACACACCAGGTGGTGAGCGCTGTGCTCGTCGTTGAGCGAGAGCAGGACGGACACAAATTCCCGCTTCAGAAGCCGGTATACTACGTATCCACTGTCCTTACACCATGCAAATCCCGGTACCCTCATTATCAAAAGATAGCATATGCGGTCTTCATGGCATCCCGGAAGCTACGACACTACTTCCAAGAGTGTTCGATCACGGTGGCTTCTGAAGTACCACTCAATGACATAATAAACAACCGCGATGCTACGGGTCGGATTGCCAAATGGACCATTGAGCTCCTTCCATTCGACATAACATACAAACCGCGACGAGCCATTAAATCCCAAGTACTGGCGGACTTCGTCGCCAAATGGACAGAGGCCAAACTCCCTAAAGAGTACGGCACATATTCCAACTAGGTTATGTATTTCGATGGTTCCAAAATGCTGGCAGGATTAGGAGCGGGCGTCGTTTTAACGTCCCCCACTGGAGACATAGTCCAGTACGTACTTCAAGTATTATACACAGACTCCAATAACGCAGCCGAATACGAAGCCTTATTGCATGGTCTTCGGATGGCTGTCTCCATGGGCATACAACACCTGGAAGTGCGCGGGGACTCAAACCTCGCAATATCTCAAATAAATGGATATTTTGATGCCAAAGATCCGAAGATGGCGGCTTATCGTAACGCCATCCTGAAAATGTCGGCTCGGTTCGAGGGGCTCGAGTTTCATCACGTGGCTCGAGAAAGTAATCAAGCGACGGACGTCCTTGCTCGCATCGGCGCCAAGCGCGACCCCGTCCCACCTAACATCTTTCTGGAAAGGCTTTTCAAGCCGTCCGTGGTGTGGCAAGGGGAGAGCGGCAACACCAGTCCGGATCCGAACACAACCCCAGATTCCGAGCACACCGATATCATCAGGGGCTCAGCCACCGAAATAACACCGTCGGCCCATCTCATCATGGCAGTCATTGCCCTATGGACCGAACCCTTCTTGGCCTACCTTAATAGGAGAGAACTCCTTGAGGATCAGAATGATGCCAGCTCTTCGCCAACCAAAGCCATATTGTCACAGCCCTAACTTTGGCCTTGCTTGTCATTGCATCATCATCTTGCATCATGTTTAAATTCTCAGAAACATGAAATGGGGACTGACCAAACCCTAGCACCAAATGAATTCAAATAGGCTCAAATAAAATCACTTCCAATAAACCCAAAGTGACTTCAGGAAAAGTCCATCATTTTTGAAATTGGTGAAAACCTCTGACAAAATGTGGTGCATATTTTCCCTAGGTCATTTCAGGTTTTTGGATTAAATCATAAGTATTTGAATTGGAGCATTTAATGGCTATAAATATGTTAAATGCTTCAATAATTCTGAAAACATTTGAGGGCTGTTAGTAAACATTTTAAAAGTGCCCACAAATTTTCTCATGAGTTTTAAAAATGGTTTAGTATTATTACTAAATCAAAAACAGAAAAGCAAAATAGAAAAACTGAACTAAAACAAATAAGAGAGAGAGAGGAAACCTCACTGTGCAGCCCACCACCTTAGTGGCCTACTGGCCAAAGCCAGCCCAGCCCAACTTCTCTCCCCTGTCGTCTTCCTCCCCGCGCCAGTAGGACGCCGTGGGCGCGTGGTCGCCGCGCGCGCACCAGCTCTTGCTTCCACCGCGACGCCGGCTCTTCTGGACGCACCACGGAGACGCCTAGAGGTCTCTCTCCCCTCCCCCTCACCCGTGGTCTCTCCCCTCTCCTCTGTCTCACTCTCTCACGCAGACACCCAGCGTGCCCGTCACCGCCGTTCGCTGCCACCGTGCCCAGAGCCGCGCCCTCACTTTTCAGCCATGCCGAAAGGCTCCGTCTCGTCGCCCTCGACCTCCCCGCCGAGCCACGCATCTCCGGACGCCCTATGACGACGCCTCCGAGCTCGTCACCGCCGCATCTGCCGCCAGACTATGCCCGTCGATCTGCGTTGTCCAGTGCCTCCTCGAGCTCAACGACGGCGCCGTTCGAATCTCTGTGAGGCTCCGGTCCTTTTCCCCCTAACCACCTTGTCGATTTCATCCTGTAGCCGCCGTCCTCATGAGCTCCGAAACTGGCCGCCGTCAGGCCACATCGCCGCCATGGCCAGAGCTAGCTATGACCGCAACCAAGCACTGCAACACGCTTAGCACGCCGTCTAGAGCCTAGAACACTCAACCGTTGCTCTTGCCGTGCACTGCAGCGTCGTTTCGTCGGTCCCGTAGCTCCGGCCGCCGCTAACCTCAACGCCGGCGCTGCTTCCGGCCGCCCCACGGCCTCCCGCGTGTTCCATTGGATGCGCGCGAGCGCTAGCTACCCATAGCACCCATCCGCGCGTCGAATGGATGCCGGAGCCGCGATTCCGGCGTGCCTCCGCCGTGGCCAGAGGTCACCGGCGGCTAAGCGCTGGCCTAACCCCGATTAGGCTAGTGCTAATGATGCCCTGTGCCATTGACATGCGGGCCCTCTGCTTAACTAACCGGCGAACCAAATAGTTTAAGGTTAATCTAATTACCGTGGGGCCACGTGTCAGTTTTGACTACGCTGACGTGTCCGTTGACCCGACCCCACCTGTCTGTGACACTAAATGTCACAGGGTCACTGACCAGTGGGTCCCGCCGATCAGGTTTGACCCTGGCCAGCCCGTTGACTCGCTGACGCAGTGATGACGTCATGCTGACGCAGTAAAGGAATTTCTGGATTTATTTTTTATATAGGAAATTCCAGAAAATGTAGCAAACTTCTAAAAATCATAGAAAATAATCTATAACTCAGATTGAAAAGATTTATATATGAAAAATGATCAGAAAAATCCAATCTATCCATCTGTACTGATTTCATGCATGTCTAAACAACTTAACCTTGCTTTTTAGTTCAAAACATGATAAGGCACTATTTAAATTCATAATTTGAGTTTGGGATTGAACCTTTGGTTCAAAATGACCCAAACCCATCTGTTTGTAGTTGCATTAGCCAAAACACATTCATATTGCCATGTCTTAGCATGCATCATAATTGTTGCATTGCATTGATTGTGTTCTTCCTTGTTTGCCGGTGGTTGTCCCCTCTCGATAGACGTGGTTCCGACGATGAGTTCGATGACACTGATGAAGAGCTATATGATCTTCGGAAGTGCCAGGCAAGCAAACCCCCTTGTTCATTCCGATACAATCCCACTCTCTCGCTCCTGCTCTCTTTTACTGCATTAGGACAACAACGATTCATCTGTTACTTGCTGCGGTAGTTGAACCCCTTATCCTCTGCATGACCTGTCATTGCCACAGTAAATAGATGAAACCCACTAGCATGAGTAGGAGTTGTTTGAGCCCTGATGTGCCTACTCATTCATGCTTGTTTGTCATGCCTGCTACTGCTTAGAGTTGAGTCGGGTCTGATTCATCGGGGATGAGTTGGAATGGTGATGAACATGTCCTACTGTGTGTGAGCTAAGTGTGTGAACACGATTTGGTAAAGGTAGCGGTGAGAGGCCATGTAGGAGTACATGGTGGGTTGTCTCATTGAAGCCGTCCTCAGGAACTGAGTTCTGTGTTTGTGATCCATGAAACAGTTACTACCACGCATTGGGCCCGAAACCAATGGACCCTCTCGGCTTCTTAATCACCCTTGTCCTCTGTCCAGGAGTTGCAAGTAGTTTCTGGTGTTTGTAGTATGCTGGAGGCCGTGCGCAGCGCTGACCCGAGGGGTGGGCTGTGATGCGGTAGGCACGTGGCCGGGCATGCCGGGCGCCCGTTTGGTGTCTCGGAACCCTGCACACATCGTTCGGGGCCGTATGTGGAAACCTCGGCCGGACTCCCTGCGGATGGAACCTGAATAGGCGATAAACCTGGACTAGAGACTTGAGTGTTTAGGTAGGCTGTGGCCGACACCCTCGCTGGGCTTCCGCTTGAAGGTTGCCGAGTACATGTCGTGTAAACGGCGGTAAGTGGTGAGAGCGTGTGTGACGAAGTACACCCCTGCAGTGTTAACATCATCTATTAGAATAGCCGTGTCCGCGGTAAAGGACTTCTGGGTTGCCTATAACAGTTCATAGACAAGTGAAAGTGGATACTCTAAAATGCGCAAGATAAGCGTGAGTGCTATGGATGGCGTTCTCGTAGGGAGACGGGAGCGGATCCATAGTGGAGTATTGATATGGTGAATATGTGGACTCGTGTGCGCCACCTCAAAAGAGTTACTTGCAGTCGTAGTTCGGGATAGCCACCGAGTCAAAGCTGGCTTGCTGCAGTTAAACTCCACCACCCCCTTTGTTGATACCGATGCATATGTAGATAGTTCTGATGTAAGTCTTGCTGGGTACATTTGTACTCACGTTTGCTTATTTTATGTTTTGCAGAGAGACGTCAGTCTCGCTAGTAGTTCCGTGTGGACTTCGACGTTTAGCTTGATACCTCAGCTACGATCTTGTGCCCTCGGCAGGATCTGGTAGATAGTCAGGCTTCTCAGCCTTTTTCATTTGTAGATGTCTGTACTCAGACATGTTAAGCTTCCGCATGTGTTTGACTTGTATGCTCTGAATGTTGGGTCATGAGACCTATGTTTGTAATATCTCGCTCCTCGGAGCCTAATGAATAAATACTTGAGTCGTAGAGTTATGTTGTGATGCCATGTTGTATTTACACATATCGAGCATATTGTGTGTATGATTGAAATGCTTGGTATGTGTGGGATCCGACAACCTAGTTGTTTATCCTTGGTAGCCTCTCTTATGGGGAAATGTAGTCTTGTGCTTCCATGAGCCATAGTAGTCCGCTACAGCCCGGTTCACCGGAGTCCTGCTAGCCCAGCACTACTGCTCCGGAACACTTGACTGGCCGGCATGTGTTTCACTTTGTTCCTGTGTCTGTCCCTTTGGGGAAATGTCATGCGGTGACATCCGGAGTCCTGCCTAGCCTGCTACAGCCCGGGTTCCCGGAGTCCTGTTAGCCCAGTGCTACAGCTCGGATTCACACGCTGCTGACCGACATGCTCGATGTTGATTCATGTATGCCTGTCCCCGTAAGTTAGTGCCACTTTGGGTTCACGACTAGCCATGTCGGCCCGGGTTCTCTGTCATATGGATGCTAGCGACACTATCATATACGTGAGCCAAAAGGCGCAAACGGTCCCGGGCCATGGTAAGGCGACACCCGTGGGAATACCGTGCGTGAGGCCGCAAAGTGATATGAGGTGTTACAGGCTAGATCGGTGTGACTTAGAATCGGGGTCCTGACAGCGTTGGTATCAGAGCCTGACTGCCTGTAGGATTACCAAGCCAAACTGGTCGAAGTTGTGTCTAGAAATGCTTTAGTTATATAAGGGAATTGATTGTGGGAGGGAACATAAGGCTCTTTTTACTCCTTTACCTTATGCCCTTCTGATCTGAGTCACCCTCTTCTCTTCTACGGGGATTAAGAACTAGGCTTCTCATCTTTCTATCAGGATCACATGTTACTAATCCGTAGACTCATAGGATGGATGGATTTAAGCCTCAGTTCAGTTCCTACTACTTCCGTATGTTGACCATTGATCCCGGAAGTTTATATTGTGATGTTGAGTGGTTATGCCACCATTTTGTAGGATGTCTCAAATCTTTTTGAGCATTTACAACTGTTATGCTGTCCGAGTCATCCCAGGCTCCTAAATAGTCTGATGCATTTGCAAATCCTTTCCGTCCGTTCTCGATGTTCCTTTGGGCCAGATTAACCACACTAATCGTTGAGTTGAGGTACTCTGTTGCCTTGACATATATGTTGGAGTTATTATTATGACCCTAGGTGTCTTAGAGGACCACTTAGTAATCTAGCAATGCTTTGCATCCCCAGTGTGATGATTCTGGCCATTATTCTCGAAAGCATCCCGTGATGCCATTTAGTTAGTAGGCATTCTATTCCTGGGTTCTTGACCCGAGATTCACTCCACTTACCTCCTGTTGATAGTGTTTGCTCGTTCCTTTAGGTTATTAGTAACCTTTGCATTAGTCCTCGAGGTCCGTGGTATTTCATTCTTCCAATACCATGAACCATCATGGCAGAAGTTCTTTTAACCAAAAGATCACAACCAGGGCGCTCTTGAGGAGTACTCCATTCATATTGTGACTCTGCCAGTCCTTCCTCCTCTGCATGGGTTATCCGGAAGAAATATGTTGAATTTGTTCGACATACTAATCCATGCATCCACAACTCAGAAAAACATATGTTCCTTTGGGTTGTCCCTCTTTAGTTATTTTCTGGCCCTCGTCTATCAATTGATAGTCAGGAGTAATTGTGCATTTGTGTTATCGATGCCTATTATTCTTGTGGTCTGTCAAGCCATTCTAATCCGGAATGACTAGGAGAAACAAACTCCAGTACCTCGTCCATCTCTGGGATTGGGTCAAAGTAGTTGTATTCCGCAGATCAAATGCCTAACCAGCTTTTGTTCTATTCTACCTTCGAGTATTACCCCCTTTATGTCGAGAATATCGTAGGAATTGCACCACCTTTTTTGAATTCTTGACGCAGTGATACTCCTCGCCATCATCATTCATTTCTCAGTCCCGTGTTATTGTAACCGGAACACCGACAAGTGAATCATGATGCGTGAAATCAATACTCCTAGCAACTCCGTTGCTTGGTAGTTGAAGGATAATAATTTCATCCTTAGCGTGTTGGTTAGTGAATCACATCCTAAGGTTGATCGTGCTACCCAGTCCTTATTTCCGGTGCACTTTTCGATCAATGAGTTAGGATAGTGTCAGTCCTTGCTTATTCGGTCATATCGTCTTGCCCTGAAAAGCAAGATTGTTCTCGAGCTTAGCAACATATCGGTGGTACGTGATTTTCCGAATATCTTCTCGGAAGTATCACCAGGTTGTCACCTGACCGCTATGTTGAATTCGTGATCAAGTTGGTTTCCTGTAAACCACCCCTTCTCCAAGAATCCGTGTTGGATACCCTGAGCTAGTTGGTCAAGCTAAACAACAACTTGGAGACTTGGAAGATAAAAGCTTGCCAGCTTAGTTCATTTCAAGGGATATATTTGCGTGTGTTGAAGATAGATGATATCTTCATCGATTGGTCCCTGTGACCAGTTGTTGGACCTATTGTCATATCAAGACTTTGATTTGAGTACGGGCTATCATCAAATCAAATCAGAACCAACGATGTTCATAATGTTGTCTTACTCGTGGTTGATCCCTCGAGCATACACCATTATATCTTTTGGGTCTGACCAATGCTATCCCTTGTTCACATAATTATGGAATTCCATCTCCATGGAAACCTGGATGAATTGTTGTTGAGCCCATCAGCAACACTGCTACCTTCTCCATGACTCGTGTTGAACATCCAGCTAGTATTGGAAACTTTATAAGCATTATCTTCGTGTTCCGTTCATGAAGCATATGTTGGATTAAAGAAGTGACTTACTCTAATTCATGTGCATTAGATGCAAGTTGCCACCTTGAATTCGAGAAAGTTTGTTTTGCTTCCTCTGGAATCATCCCAAGTTAGTCATGCATATGTGCGAAGTATACCGTGGTTTGGAGACTTGCAACCTTCATTCTATATGTATCCCTAGCACACCAAGCCACTAACTGACTTGTGCAAGGAGAAGGAGTTCCTTCATAAGAGCTAATCCAGACTTATGAAAGAACTTCGATATCCTCGTTAATGGTTCCCAACAAGAACTCGGTAGTGTTTCATTGTAAGACTACCATGTGGGCATGCTTGTCTGGGACAACGTGTTCACATGTTTGTAGCAGAACCAGCTCATGTTTTGGAGCTTACTACCGTAGTCCATCTCCCGAGAATCTTGCAACGTCTTCTCGTCGATTTGTGTTGCAAACTTCCTTTTTCCGGACATGCAGTCTGAAATATCCTGTTACCAGCCAGATCTGAATCTGAGGCAGATATGATGGTTGGAACGCCTCCCAAGAACTATAATATTGGTCTCTGTAGCTCGGTAAGTGGATGTCGTGGCCAACACACCCAGCCGGAAGACCTATTATTGTAGTATCCTGATTGATAAAGTTGGCCACCTCCCCATAAGGATTCCGTAGGATTTACTTCCGTAGTTATTCCTTATGGATTCTTGCGCTCCCGAAGTACGACCTTCTACTTGATGTTCTAGATACCAAACCATATGAACGGGTTATGCTAGCACATCAAGGAGAACATTAGAAGCGGAGTGCTAAATGTCTCTCGGTCAATCATCCGGGTATCTGATTCCTTGGCCTTGCTAACGTGAAATCCGAGAAGGTGTTATCCTCTTTTGCATCTGCATCATCCATCACCATTCATCATGGTAGTAAGTTGTGTTGCCAGGATCCTTGACACGGATATTGGTACAACCTTGATGAATATGGAAATGCTCAAGTTCTTGAGAGCACGCACAAGCACTAGGTGTTATCATCGGCACTAACTGGGATTGCTCCCAGTTTCCTTCGGTTATGCTAAACCTTTCAAACAGTAGATTCACTCTCTACTGTTGAGCTTCTCCCCAGTTACTAGAATCATTCCTAGCATTTGCATTTTTGTTCCCAGCTTGCACCGTCATTGTGCCATCCTACCTTGGATTACCCTTCCCAGTAATTACTGATAAGGACCATCTTCAAAAGTGGTCCCACCAGGGGTTCCGACCATTTCCGGTGATAAGCAAATCACCCCTTGTGTTGTCTTCAACAAGGTAGTCCACATCATCCATTCTGGTCCGAGTATGCCATTCTTTAGAATTCGTTCACACGATCGTTTGTGATTGCCTTAGGCTGGTATAAAGGGTTTCAACGATCTTTGTATCAAAAGAAATTCTTTTTGCCACTTAAGGGAATATTTCTACGAGCCACCTTCCCTAAGGTGCCCCGTTATGGAATCGTAGCAATTATTTCCTCGCTACTTTGAACTCTTGTCCCATCTTACCCAAGCGTGGAATTGTTGCCTACCAACTTGAACTTTCGCCATCTGTCTCTTCCCATCACCCTGATCTGTGTTTTGTGTCTCAGCTCAAGAGGTGGTTTATGTCTCATTCCATGAGTTGTTTGTCAGTTGCTCGATCTTCGAGAAGATCGATTCTTCTAGATTTTCCCTTTCTTCTCGTTGTCATGTTGGATGGAGTTCTCAAAGCAAGACGTCGAGACAAAGATGATGATCGAATCAACGTTCTTATGAAGTGCAACCTGGATCGTGAAGATCGTGTTAGCTTTGCATCCCCTCTGTCTTCTCACCTCACGTCTTAAATCTCGGGACGAGATTTTTGTTTAGTGGGGGTGAGTTGTCACAGCCCTAACTTTGGCCTTGCTTGTCATTGCATCATCATCTTGCATCATGTTTAAATTCTCAGAAACTTGAAATGGGGACTGACCAAACCCTAGCACCAAATGAATTCAAATAGGCTCAAATAAAATCACTTCCAATAAACCCAAAGTGACTTCAGGAAAAGTCCATCATTTTTGAAATTGGTGAAAACCTCTGACAAAATGTGGTGCATATTTTCCCTAGGTCATTTCAGGTTTTTGGATTAAATCATAAGTATTTGAATTGGAGCATTTAATGGCTATAAATATGTTAAATGCTTCAATAATTCTGAAAACATTTGAGGGTTGTTAGTAAACATTTTAAAAGTGCCCACAAATTTTCTCAGGAGTTTTAAAAATGGTTTAGTATTATTACTAAATCAAAAACAGAAAAGCAAAATAGAAAAACTGAACTAAACAATAAGAGAGAGAGAGAGAGGAAACCTCACTGTGCAGCCCACCACCGTAGTGGCCTACTGGCCAAAGCCAGCCCAGCCCAACTTCTCTCCCCTGTTGTCTTCCTCCCCGCGCCAGTAGGACGCCGTGGGCACGTGGTCGCCGCGCGCGCGCCAGCTCCTGCTTCCACCGCGACGCCGACTCTTCTGGACGCGCCATGGAGACGCCCAGAGGTCTCTCTCCCCTCCCCCTCACCCGTGGTCTCTCCCCTCTCCTCTGTCTCACTCTCTCACGCAGACACCGAGCGTGCCCGTCGCCGCCGTTCGCTGCCACCGTGCCCAGAGCCGCGCCCTCACTTTTCAGCCATGCCCAAAGGCTCCGTCTCGTCGCCCTCGACCTCCCCGCCGAGCCACGCATCACCGGACGCCCTGTGATGACGCCTCCGAGCTCTTCACCGCCGCATCTGCCGCCAGACTTCGCCCGTCGATCTGCGTCGTCCAGTGCCTCCCCGAGCTCAACGACGGCGCCGTTCGAATCTCTGTGAGGCTCCGGTCCTTTTCCCCCTAACCACCTCGTCGATTTCATCCTGTAGCCGCCATCCTCATGAGCTCCGAAACTCGCCGCCGTCAGGCCACATCGCCGCCGCGGCCAGAGCTAGCTATGACTGCAACCAAACACTGCAACACGCTTAGCACACCGTCAGGAGCCTAGAACACTCAACCGTTGCTCCTGCCGTGCACTGCAGCGTCGTTTCGTCGGTCCCGTAGCTCCGGCCGTCGCTAACCTCAACACCGGCGCTGCTTCCGGCCGCCCCACGGCCTCACGCGTGTTCCATTGGATGCGCGCGAGTGCTAGCTACCCATAGCACCCATCCGCGCATCGAATGGACGCCGGAGCCGCGATTCCGGCGTGCCTCCGCCGTGGCCAGAGGTCACCGGCGGCTAAGCGCTGGCCTAACCCCGATTAGGCTAGTGCTAATGATGCCCTGTGCCATTGACATGCGGGCCCTCTGCTTAACTAACCGGCTAACCAAATAGTTTAAGGTTAATCTAATTACCGTGGGGCCACGTGTCAGTTTTGACTACGCTGACGTGTCCGTTGACCCGACCCCACCTGTCTGTGACACTAAATGTCACAGGGTCACTGACCAGTGGGTCCCGCCGGTCAGGTTTGACCCTGGCCAGCCCGTTGACTCGCTGACGCAGTGATGACGTCATGCTGACGCAGTAAAGGAATTTCTGGATTTATTTTTTATATAGGAAATTCCAGAAAATGTAGCAAACTTCTAAAAATCATAGAAAATAATCTATAACTCAGATTGAAAAGATTTATATATGAAAAATGATCAGAAAAATCCAATCTATCCATCTGTACTGGTTTCATGCATGTCTAAACAACTTAACCTTGCTGTTTAGTTCAAAACATGATAAGGCACTATTTAAATTCATAATTTGAGTTTGGGATTGAACCTTTGGTTCAAAATGACCCAAACCCATCTGTTTGTAGTTGCATTAGCCAAAACACATTCATATTGCCATGTCTTAGCATGCATCATAATTGTTGCATTGCATTGATTGTGTTCTTCCTTGTTTGCCGGTGGTTGTCCCCTCTCGATAGACGTGGTTCCGACGATGAGTTCGATGACACTGATGAAGAGCTATATGATCTTCGGAAGTGCCAGGCAAGCAAACCCCCTTGTTCATTCCGATACAATCCCACTCTCTCGCTCCTGCTCTCTTTTACTGCATTAGGACAACAACGATTCATCTGTTACTTGCTGCGGTAGTTGAACCCCTTATCCTCTGCATGACCTGTCATTGCCAGAGTAAATAGATGAAACCCACTAGCATGAGTAGGAGTTGTTTGAGCCCTGATAGAGTTGAGTCGGGTCTGATTCGTCGGGGATGAGTTGGAATGGTGATGAACATGTCCTACTGTGTGTGAGCTAAGTGTGTGAACACGATTTGGTAAAGGTAGAGGTGAGAGGACATGTAGGAGTACATGGTGGGTTGTCTCATTGTAGCCGTCCTCAGGAACTGAGTTCTGTGTTTGTGATCCATGAAACAGTTACTACCACGCATTGGGCCCGAAACCAATGGACCCTCTCGGCTTCTTAATCACCCTTGTCCTCTGTTCAGGAGTTGCAAGTAGTTTCTGGTGTTTGTAGTATGCTGGAGGCCGTGGCAGCGCTGACCCGAGGGGTGGGCTGTGATGCGGTAGGCACGTGGCCGGGCATGCCGGGCGCCCGTTTGGTGTCTCGGAACCCTGTATACATCGTTCGGGGCCGTATGTGGAAACCTCGGCCGGACTCCCTGCGGATGGAACCTGAATAGGCGATAAACCTGGACTAGAGACTTGAGTGTTTAGGTAGGCTGTGGCCGACACCCTCGCTGGGCTTCCGCTTGAAGGTTGCCGAGTACATGTCGTGTAAACGGCGGTAAGTGGTGAGAGCGTGTGTGACGAAGTACACCCCTGCAGGGTTAACATCATCTATTCGAATAGCCGTGTCCGCGGTAAAGGACTTCTGGGTTGCCTATAACAGTTCATAGACAAGTGAAAGTGGATACTCTAAAATGCGCAAGATAAGCGTGAGTGCTATGGATGGCGTTCTCGTAGGGAGACGGGAGCGGATCCATAGTGGTGTATTGATATGGTGAATATGTGGACTCGTGTGCGCCACCTCAAAAGAGTTACTTGCAGTCATAGTTAGGATAGCCACCGAGTCAAAGCTAGCTTGCTGCAGTTAAACTCCACCACCCCCTTTGTTGATACCGATGCATATGTAGATAGTTCTGATGTAAGTCTTGCTGGGTACATTTGTACTCACGTTTGCTTATTTTATGTTTTGCAGAGAGACGTCAGTCTCGCTAGTAGTTCCGTGTGGACTTCGACGTTTAGCTTGATACCTCAGCTACGATCTTGTGCCCTCGGCAGGATCTGGTAGATAGTCAGGCTTCTCAGCCTTTTTCATTTGTAGATGTTTGTACTCAGACATGTTAAGCATCCGCATGTGTTTGACTTGTATGCTCTGAATGTTGGGTCATGAGACCTATGTTTGTAATATCTCGCTCCTCGGAGCCTAATGAATAAATACTTGAGTCGTAGAGTTATGTTGTGATGCCATGTTGTATTTACACATATCGAGCATATTGTGTGTATGATTGAAATGCTTGGTATGTGTGGGATCCGACAACCTAGTTGTTTATCCTTGGTAGCCTCTCTTATGGGGAAATGTAGTCTTGTGCTTCCATGAGCCATAGTAGTCCGCTACAGCCCGGTTCACCGGAGTCCTGCTAGCCCAGCACTACTGCTCCGGAACACTTGACTGGCCGGCATGTGTTTGACTTCACTCCTGTGTCTGTCCCTTCGGGGAAATGTCACGCGGTGACATCCGGAGTCCTGCCTAGCCTGCTACAGCCCGGGTTCCCGGAGTCCTGTTAGCCCAGTGCTACAGCCCGGATTCACACGCTGCTGACCGACATGCTCGATGTTGATTCATGTATGCCTGTCCCCGTAAGTTAGTGCCACTTTGGGTTCATGATTAGCCATGTCGGCCCGGGTTCTCTGTCATATGGATGCTCGCGACACTATCATATACGTGAGCCAAAAGGCGCAAACGGTCCCGGGCCATGGTAAGGCGACACCCGTGGGAATACCGTGCGTGAGGCCGGAAAGTGATATGAGGTGTTATAGGCTAGATCAGTGTGACTTAGAATCGGGGTCCTGACACATATGCCCCCCCCCCCCACCGCTCTGCAAACAATCCCCATCACTTGGCCTTTCGCGGTCTGGGGGCTCGATATGGTCGGTCCCCTTAAAGGAGGAATCCATAAGAAAAAGTATCAGCTGGTCATGGTGGGTAAATTCACTAACTGGATAGAGGCCAAACCAGTTAAAACGGCCGAGGCCGGACCAGCGATAGAATTCATATCCGGTGTTGTGCACCGTTATGGTGTTTTGCACAGCATCATCACCGATAACGGCTCCAATTTCACAACCGATGAGGTGAAAACCTGGTGTGCTTATCTGGGCATTAAGCTCGACTACGCCTCCGTCTATCACCCGCAAACAAACGGTCAAGTCGAACGGGCCAATGGTCTTATTATGAGCGGCATTAAACCCAGACTAGTGCGGTCTTTGAGAGAATCGGACAAGCACTGGGTTGAGGAGCTCGACTCCGTACTCTGGGGGCTGCGGACCACACCCAACCGCACTACCTGATATACAACTTTCTTCATGGTGTACGGCGTAGAGGCTGTGTTGCCCTGCGATATTATTCATGACTCACCTCGAGTGCGCATGTACGAAGAGAGAGAGAGAGAGGCCGAGCTTGATCGGCAGGACAGCCTAGATGCCCTGGAGGAGGAACGCGATGTTGCAAAAGCCCATTCCACATTTTATCAACAATAGGCCCGCAGATATCAGAGCAGAGAAGTACGGGCCAAGACTTACAATGTTGGCGAACTCGTCCTACGCTTGCCGGAGAAGAAAAAGGACAAACTCAATCCCAAATGGGAGGGTCCCTTCATCATTGATGAAGTTCTCACTGGAGGAGCGTACCGCCTGCATGATGCATCCGACAATCGCCTCGAGCCGAACCCCTGGAACGCGGCCAGACTCCGAAGATTCTATGCCTAGCGCCCAACTATTTGTTCATCTCCTTCTCCCTGTTGTTTCCATTATTTTTCCCCTCTTTTCGTTTTTTCCTTTTTCTTCTAGCCTTAAAGCTTTCGCGTGGCTCAACCGCGCACCTGTGACGTACACATCGTCGAACATGTACGTCCATTATACCTGGGGGGCTTCCCGGACAGAAGCTTATTATTATCATTTTCCGAGCATCAAGCTCATCACATATGCGTTTTTCCCATATGTACCTTTTCTTTGCCATTATATGCATCAATATGACTTAAGTTTTGGCCAAGCTGGGTTGCCTGGCTCCTGTGCTTATGCCCTACGTTCCCGTTAATTCAGCTAGGGCATAAAGGGAGTACCTCTGTGATTGTTACTGCCGGGTCATCCGGATGTGTACCTCATACAGGGTGAAGCCGAAAGCTAGCATTCTTAAGGGAATATTCGGTCAGTGGATTAAAGATGTTTTTGCATTCACCACATTGTGAACCCCCAGATGTTATATATACTGCGATTTTCCCAATCATAGTTCGGACATGCACATTAACGCATGCACACCCAGGGAAAGGAACCCTTAATGGAACTATTCTCTCTCGAAGATGTTTCTTACACTCATAATGTAATATAACATAACTAGCCGGATACAACTTGTCTGTTCAAGAAACTATGACCCCTACGCGGGTTTCCACGCATACCCCGGTTTATTTTGCCGCTCGAGTATTCGGAAACACTCCGCACCTTCGGGTCCAGAGGTCAAAGCGAAAAGGTCTGCCAAGACAATCGTTTTACAATTCAGCTAGAGTTACATATGTCAAGGAAAGTACATAGTCACTTGGACTCAAAAATTTCCTCCTCTATACCGTCCAGCAGGCTGTCTAACTTACAATCCTGCTGGGAATACTTGGCGGCTACTTCTACTTGGTCATATACCAAATTAACAGGAACTTCTATTCCATCTGACCCTACAGGTCCGACCCGGGCCATATGATTCGGATCAAGCTTGGTATACCGTGTTTTCACCATGGCCTAGGCCTCTCGTGCACCTTCTCGACGGGCCAATATTTTCCATAATCGGAAACGCCGCCGCGCTCCCTTGAATAGCTGTACAAGCTCCTCCATACTTCCTGGAGGGGAGGCGGATGGCCATAAGGCCTTGGCAACACTTCGCATCGCCTGCCGAGCTTGCTCGTGCATTTGCGATAGCTCTTGTAGCAGATCGCCTGAGAATCCGTACATCTCCTCTTCGGGACGACCAGTCAGCACACCTGCAAACATAACTCTATCAGTTCCTTTCATCTCCGAATTACTCGAAGGTAAGTTTGACCACATACTGAATATGCCGCCTCGCAGCCTTTTATTTTCCTTCACGGAGTCAGCCAGCTGGGCCCGCACATCTTTCAGTTCTTTGCCCAGCTGGGTGTTGGAATCCTGGAGCTTGTTTTTTGACAGTTAAATTCAGTTTCGATAGTTAAGTTCAGAGATGAGCGGCTGATGTATACATCTAGCACTTTGTGGTTATGTATTTTACGTCATCTATTGGAGATGCTATTAGAATTCCACTCAGGTTAACATTGTCTCTCTTGTCCTGCTTCAGCCTCGGTGTCGTACAACTCACCGGAGCTGCTCCAACGACGAAACCCTCCATCACAGCGGAGCAGTACCTCGGGCTCCATCTCCAGACGCCTAAGATCTTCTTCCCCTCCTCCGACAGCCAAGTCAGCCGGAGCATCCTCACCGGCCAACCCAATCACGCTGAGATCGACATGGCTTCGCCAAAGAGGTTGTACACCTCTTGTGGTTTGACTTAATCTCACCATGCTTCTTTGCATCCTGTGATCTCCCAATTCTTGTGAACCAAACACCCAGATTGGCAGAAATCCTGTGTTTTTAAATTCTCCGTTTTGCACGTGCATTCCTATCTATTTCCTAACCCTGCATTGTTAGAACCCTCAAATTCAAACAAGCCCTTACACAATTACTTCTGTTACAGATATGTGTCAAAGAAAACCTTGTGTGGTTTGTCCTGCTCCTGCGATGCCGTGTTCCACCCCAACTAAGCTGCTCCAACGATGGAAGGGTTCACCACAGCAGGGATCCGCTCTCCAGACTGTCTTTCGCCGCCTCAGATCTTCTTCCCCGCCGCCGGCAGCCACAACAACTGCATTGCCATCATCAACTGAGCAGATGACCTTGAGGACTACACGGGTCCGCAAGAGAGGTCGCACTCTTCCGTGTCTACTTACGTTATGCATCGCTTAATATGATGACATGCTACTTTATCGTCGTTTCACCTATTAGACTCCGACTCAAGTCCAAACTTATGCTGAAACTTGAGTTTTTAAATGGTTGTGGGGTACATATTGGGTCAGCAATCGGTACTATCTGTCTACTATCTGGTTAATCTCGGGTGTCTATTATGAGTTTCATGTTGGGTGCAAACAAACATTAAAGGAGCCATTATCTGTATTTTTTAACTAAAGCTATTATCTGCCTGCTATCATTGTTTTTGGGTCAATCTACAGTTTGCTACCTTCACTCTGGATTTGTGCATGCATTCCTTACATAATCTCACTATGTTTTATTCCTATGCATGTCAGTTATTGTACACAATGGAACTGAACATGTAGAGCAAAAGAGACGAGCCTTGCGTGGCAATAAAATTTCATGCAGACGTCGTTCCATGGTGGGCGCAAAGGCAGCCCCCCTCCACCCATTTCGGATCGTAATCAAGAGGAAGATAACTGTTCTGAGGGGGATTCAGAAGCAGAAGACCACTCCTATTTACCCCATGAGGTCTTCGCTCTAACTTGGCATGCTGATGTTGGTAATATCATGCATATGGTGCCTTGCACTGCTTACTGTATACATCAAAGATGTCATCTACTTAGTTTAGACATGCTTTGTGTCAATGCCATCTGTTTACTTTCTTTTATCGTATATGTGAATCATGCAATGCCATCGCCAGGCATCATATATGTGAATTTTGCAATGCCACCCTGGTTAGCCAGTCATCTTATATGTGAATTATATCATGACATCATTTTTTATTACGTGTTAAATTTGTTAGTACATTCAATTACTCTTCCTGTGCATCAGCCATTCGGCACGGTCATGGAAAAATCCGGAGTGGAAACAAGGTCTTCAGAGCAAACAATGCAATCTGACGAAGCACATGTCTTGCTGGTTACAGATAGCTCCTCAGAGGAGGATTCAGAGACAGATGACCAGTCCTATCCCCCCCCGAGGTGCATGCTCTAACTTGGCAGGGTTATGTTTCTCATATCGTGCGTATGGTATCTTGCATTGCTATGTCATTTGCTTAGTTTAGACATGATTTGTGTGAATGCCACCTGTTTAGTGTCTAATTACCATATATGTGAATTATGCAATGCCATCTTGTTGCAAGACATTATATATGTGAATTATGCAATGCTATCTTGTTGCAAGGCATTATATATGTGAATTATGCAATGCCATGTTGTTTAGCCAAGCGTCATATATGTGAATTATATCATGGCATCATTTTTTTGTATTTCTCATTGCTTTTGTCGACAATGTTTGTATATTCAACTGCTCTTCCTGGGCATCAGCCATTTGAATTGGTGATGGAGAAATCTGGAGTGAAAACAAGGTCTTCAGAGCAGACAATGCTACCTGCTGAAGCAGATATCTTGCTGGTTACAGATAGCTCTTCAGAGGAGGATTCAGAGGTAGATGACCAGTCCTATTATCCCCTGAGGTGTATGCTCAAACTTGGCAGGGTTATATTACTCATATCATGCATATGTTGTATTGCAATGCTTAGTTTTTACATCATATACACGATATTGAATGCCATCTCCTTAGTTGACACATCATATATGTGATTGCCCTCTACTCACTTCCTTAGTATATAAATCATATATTTGAATTATATCATGCCATGATGTTTACATAGACAACATGTATCTGAATTATGGCATGCCAACCCATTTTCTAAAGACATAATATAGTTATATCATCTCATCCTGTTTACATAGTCATCATATTTTGAATTATGTCATTCTATCCGTGAATTATACCATGCCATCATGTTTCCATCGACGGCATGTTTGTGATTTATGGCATGCCAACCACTTTAATAGACACATTGTATAGTTATATCATGTCATCCTGTTTACATAGTCATCATATTTTGAAGTATGTCATTCTATCTTGTTTAGTTAGCCATCATACATGTGAAATTGTGTCATGCTATCCTGTTTAATTAGCCATCATATATTTGAAATTATGTACTGCTATTCTGTTTGGTTAGACAACATAAATGTGAATTATTTCATGCCCTGTTTTCTTCCCTACTATCCATGGCACCTGTCTATCTTACAATGTATGTACATTCAATTACTTTTCTTGTTTATCAGCCATTTCAATTGGTTGGGGTGATGGCAGTATCTGTGGGAGTAAAAACACGGTCTTCAGAAAAGACCGTGCTACCTGTCAATGGAGATAGAACCACGGTTGTACTTGCCCAAGAACCAGCCCCACCACACATAACCCAGACTCACGCAGATTGTACCCCTACCCAGTTGGACAGAGAACCAACTACACCCCTTCTAACCCCAACCCCAGCAGATAGTACCCCAGTTCCCATTGACACAGCACCGTCTCCACCACAGAGCACCCAAACACGGTCAGTTAGTAAGGCAACTGCAGTGCCCAAAGCACGAGGACCACCACTCCGAACCCCAAGTCAACGCTTAAAGAAGAAGAAGAATTGTTCTCAAGTCAGGTTCCGTAGCTATGGTTCATACTACTTTTCTCTTGCATCACTGTATTTACTCATACCAACTAATTTCAAATTAGAAGGATGCAACTGAAACTCCAATGGCGCAACAGGTATGTTTTAAACCCGTTTCTTTAACGTGTTTGCTGTTGTAACTTGCTCTATGTTGATTTCAGTTTCAATTGAATAAACAGTTATGTTCTCATGCCATGCACATTACAAGTGTAGTTATTGCTGTGTAGTTTCCCACACTTATATTATGTCTATGCTGCTTTGTCTTAAATAGATATGATTCGAACTGTATCTATCTTGATTTGGCAAAATAAACTAGAATGATATAGACCATATAGTGACCATACTACATAGATATATGTTTGTTTCATGATGTTATCCTGTCCACCTTACTACTGAACTGGTTTACCAAAATGAGCTTCATATACTACATTGTAAACCTGTGATGTGTTTGTTTGTTTCTCTTTTAGAACGCGGATAAAATATTGGAGAAGAGTACCCCGTTATGCAATGGTAAATGAAGTACTGCAGATAAGGTTCAAGATAGTGTGACATCCCTGTTGTTCTCCAAGAAAGCTGATAAAAACTATATTAAAGGCACTGAGACAACCCCAAAGTCCTGTCTTGATGTAGTGTTCGAGTTACTGGCTACTACTGCTGGCACCAGCTCTTCGAACTCACTGCCTGAATCAGTTCGGCTTCTTGAGTCTCAACTTCAAGTTGAAAGACATCGATCAGATGTTATGCGACAGGAAGCCGAAGGACTGAGGAAGTCCCTGCAGAATTCAGATCCATACTTTGTAGTGCAACAGCAAGTGCTGGAGGATTTAAGCGCCAAACAAGAGAAAGTTAATAGGCTTGCTAAGCATCTTGCCAGCATTATGGGTACCCAGGATATTGTTTCTTGAGCTCTTCTGAAGTGGTTTCAGTTCTGGACTTGTTTTGTCGCGGCGTTTATATGTTGCTTTGTTCCCTATATTTGCACTTGTGGCGAACTTTGATGCCCAGTGGATGTAATATGTGTAATAGCCATGATAGCCTAGCGTAAGTTGCTTGCTTATTTATTTCCTTATTGTCTTGTTTATTTGTTTTCTTGTTGTCAGTGCAGTTCTTTTTCCGCGGTTTGCTAGTGGCCGCAATAACCTATTTTTTAAAACTAGGCCACATTAACAATGGGCTACATATTTACTTTAGTTAACATGGGCCTCCTATGGGCCGTAGAAACAATGGGCCTTCTAAGGGCCGTAGAAACCATGGGCCTTCTACGGGGCGTAGACACAATGGGCCTTCTACGGGCCGTATCATCAATGGGCCTCCTACGGGGCCGTATGATCGGTTGGCCAAACATGGGCCAATAACAGACCACAATTATGGCCGTAAATGGGCTAGAGTTGAAATCGTCCGTTCATGGGCCGACCATAACGGGCCGTCGTTAATCGGCCGTATTTGATGACGCTATGAAAACGGCCCAACGTATTAACGGGCCACAAACGGCCGACTATAACCACGGGTTGTATTTGGCCCACAAGCAGAAAATGACAGTAACGGGCCAAAAGTAAACGAATGCTGGAAATGAGCCCAAGAATAAATGGGCCCTAAGAAGGCTGAAAGATAACATGGGCTGGAAACGGCCCAACGGAATAATGGGTCGTTAATGGGTATAAAGTGATACACTGTTCATTACGGGCCAGTTTTACCACGGGCCGTTAATGGGCCGAGGGTTACTAAGGGCCTCATAGGGGCCAAAAGACGTCATGGGCCATACATGGGACGGAAGTTAAAACGGGCTGGAATTATATTGGATGACCCAGATGACGCTACTGGGCCTAATTCGAATAGGCCGTAAACGGGCCCTGGGTTAGCGGGCTGTAAATGGGCTATATGCGAACAGGCCGTTAACAGGCTTGCCATGGGCCGGCCTGCCACCTTTTGACCAAGTCAAATGGGCTGGCCTTTTCACAGGAATGGGCCTCTGTTGGGCCGTGCCACGTGTCGACGTATCATAGGCGCTTTGGGTCCAATGAGTAGATGACATCTGTCCCAACGGTGAGCCGACACGTGTTTCCTCCAGCCAATGATGATTTTACATGTGGAAAATCGCCATTGGTCGGGGCTGTTAACGGGTTATCGGATCCAAAACCGGACCCGATAGCTTAACGGCGTTCCGTTACGGTGGATGCCACGTGTCGGTCACCCTTGACGAAAGCACTTCTATGACGCGCGATTTATCGTCATGGAAGTGGACACCTCCGTGATGATAATTTTGGTAATGTCATGGAACACTTCTACGACAGCACAGGTATGACTATCTTGATTCTGTCATAAATTTGTCATGGATGTACATGCATCACAGAAAACGTGACCTACTGTGACAAACACGTATCATCACAGAAGTGTATTTTTTTGTAGTGCTTGGTATTATTGCAACTCCTACAAGCATATATTCCTTCCTCATAATAATTTTCAGTAGCATCATGAATGAATTCAACAATATAACCATCACATAAAGCATTATTTTCATGATCTACAAGCATAGAAATTTTTCTACTCTCCACATAAGCAAAATTCTTCTCATTCGGAATAGTGGGATCACTAATTCCTAAAGTTGACACTCTTCCAAACCCGCTTTAGATGGTAGTATTATTCATACTCCAAAAGATGTAAGTGAAGTTCATGGAGTATTCTACAATTAATATAGACTAACCAATATCCAAGCTCAAAATATATAAGTGAAGCACACGAAGCATTCTATAAAACCTTACTCAAAAGATTTAAGTGAAGCACAAAGAGCATTCTATAAGGTCATACTCAAAAGATATAAGTGAAGCACATGGATAATTCTATAAATTGATGAAGGGACATCTCATACTAGCATGGTTCTTAAAGAAAAAGAAAAACACAAAGGACACAAATTTGTTGAAGAAAAAGAAAAACACAAAGGACACAACAGAACAAAAACCGAGGTATACCGATAATTTGTTGAAGAAGAAAGATGGGATGCCAACCGGGGCATCCCCAAGCTTAGATGCTTGAGTATCCTTGGAATGTTTACTTGGGGTGCCTTGGTCATCCCCAAGCTTGAACTCTTGCCTCTCTTTATTCTTCTCACATCGGTAACTCCTCGTTCTTCGAACACTTCATCCACAAAAACTTACAAAAACTTTGTGAGATCCGTTAGTATACTAGAGCAAATCACTACCTTTAGGTACTGTTGAAAACCCATTCCAATTTCATATTATCACTTTATCTACTGTATTCCAACTTCACCATGGTTCATAGCCCCCGATACTACCCATAGATTCATCAAAATAAGAGATGAACATATAGAAAAAAGAATTTGTCAAAACAGGACAGTCTGTAGTAATCTGGGAGTTTAGTAAACTTCTGTAACTCCAAAAAATTCGTAAAAAATATGACAATTTAAACAATTTGTACATAAGTAATGTGCAAAAAGTTTCAGACCCATTTGACTTTCCAGTAAAAATGTAAATTCACGCACTGCAGACAAAGTTTCTGTTTTTGTACTGCACATAGTAAACAAGCAATCTAATCATCTAAAACCAAAGCTTGGCACATTATTTTTATAATACAATGGATATATACAAGGAGATAATTATTTACAGAGAAAATTCCATGAAAAATTCTACATTGTTTCCATGAGCATGAACACAAGTGCTCAAGGTCGACCCTCACTTCTTCAATGCATAACTTTCCAATCACTTCTCTTTTTGAAAAACTTTTTAGGCATGAGAGGCAAGTAATTTTTTTGTATTTTCATTCTTTAAAAAAAAATTGTATGTTTCACCCACAACTAAACAGAAACAAAAAGGAAAAAAATCTACTTAGTGAAGAAAGCAAACAAGCATACACGAAAATATCAACCCCACGCTATAGCTCCCCGGCAACGGCGCCAGAAAAGAGCTTGATAATCCCCAAGTGCAGGGAATCATCGTAGCAATTCCCAAAGGTGGAAGTGATAAGTATGGAGTGTCGAACCCACAAGGAGCTAAAGGTAAGATCAATATTCTCTCAAGTCCTATCTGCCACTGATACGACTCTACGTACACCGAACGTTTGCTTCCAACTAGAAACGAGAAATAAAACTACGTTGTGGGTATGAAGAGGATAACTTTGCATGGTATCGGAGAGCTAAAATATAAAAGTAGGTGCTGTTATCACAAAGTTAGAATATATTACTAAATATTATAAATAGCGAGTGTGGAATAATGATGGATTGGTGTGCAGAATTGTCCTAGGAAATTGTTAACAAGACCGATAGTCGTCATTGCAATTTCATATGAGGGAGAGGCATAAGCTAACATACTTTCTCTTCTTGGATCATATGCACTTATGATTGGAACTCTAGCAAGCATCCGCAACTACTAAAGATCATTAAGGTAAAACCCAACCATAGCATTAAAGCATCAAGTCCCCTTTATCCCATACGCCACAACCCCCTTACTCGGGTTTATGCTTCTGTCACTCAAGCAAGCCACTATAAGCGAATCATGAACGTATTGCAACACCCTACAGCGGGAATCCCTCACACTTGCGTGACATGGATGGCACAATAGGACAACACCAAATAAAACATACAACTCGTACCAATCTAGATCATCAATCAACCCAAAGACAAAGGATATGTATTCAAAACATCATAGGATGGCAACACATCATTGGATCATAATATGTGGCATAAAGCACCATGTTCAAGTAGGGATTACAGCGGGGTGCGGCAGAGTGGACCTCTTAAAATAGATGAGGATGGTGATGATGATGGTGATGTTGATGAAGACGATCACCGCGGCGATGATTCCCCTCCCGATAGCACTCCGGCGCCACCGAGAGAGCAGAGGAGAGGTTCCCCCCTTGTGCTTCCTCCTCCATGGCCTCCCCCCTGGATGGGGAGAGGTTCTCCCTCTGGTCCTTGGCCTTCATGGCAATGATGGCCCGTCCGGGATCCTCCTCCATGGCCTCCGGTGATGATGGCCATATCACAATAAAGGTCCATATCACAAGTGGCGATATAAAGTGACGTTCTTTTGCATTAAGATTTCATACATCCAACCCTAAAAGCACATGACAACGTCTGCTTCCCTCTGCAAAGGGCCTATCTTTTACTTTTGTCTTATACCTTATGCAAGAGTCATGGTGATCTTCACCTTTCCTTTTTACATTTTATCCTTTGGCAAGCACCTTGTGTTGGAAAGATCCTGATATATATATCCAATTGGATGTAAGTTAGCATGAATTATTATTGTTGACATTACCCTTGAGGTAAAAGGTTGGGAGGCAACACTATAAGCCCCTATCTTTCTCTGTGTCCGATTAAGACTCCATAACCATAAGTATTGAGTCAGTGTTAGCAATTGTGAAAGACTAAATGATAGTTGAGTATGTGGACTTGCTGAAAAGCTCTTATATTGACTCTTTCCGATGTTTTGATAAATTGCAATTGCTTCAATGACCGAGATCATAGTTTGTTAGTTCTCAATGAAGTTTCTAATTCATACTTGACATTGTGAATAGATTATTACTTGAGCATAAGAATCATATGACAATATCTATATATGTTGCTGTTATAAGAATGATCATGATGCCCTCATGTCCGTATTTTATTTTATCAACACCTCTATCTCTAAAACATGTGGACATATTTATCGTTATCGGCTTCCGCTTAGGGCAAGCGAGGTCTAAGCTTGGGGGAGTTGATACGTCCATTTTGCATCATGCTTTTATATCAATATTTAATGCATTATGGGCTGTTATTACACGATATGTCATGATACTTATGCTTGTTCTCTCTTATTTTACAAGGTTTACATGAAGAGGGAGAATGCCGGCAGCTGGAATTCTGGGCTGGAAAAGGAGCAAATATTAGAGACCTATTCTACACAGCTCCAAAAGTCCTGAAACTTCACGGAAGTTATTTTTGGAATTAATAAAAAATACTGGCGAAAGAATCCACCAGAGGGGGCCCACACCCTGGCCACGAGGGTGGGGGCGCACCCTACCCCCTGGGCGCGCCCCCTGCCTCGTGGGCCCCCTGGCAGGCCACCGGTGCCCATCTTCTGCTATATGAAGTCTTTTACCCTGGAAAAAATCATAAGCAATCTTTCGGGAAGAAACTCCGCCGCCACGAGGCGGAACCTTGGCGGAACCAATCCAGGGCTTCGGCAGAGCTGTTCTGCCAGGGAAACTTCCCTCCGGGAGGGGGAAATCATCGCCATCGTCATCACCAACGATCCTCTCATCGGGAGGGGGTAAATCTCCATCAACATCTTCACTAGCACCATCTCCTCTCAAACCCTAGTTCATCTCTTGTATCCAATCTTTGTCCCAAAGCCTCAGATTGGTACCTGTGGGTTGCTAGTAGTGTTGATTACTCCTTGTAGTTGATGCTAGTTGGTTTATTTGGTGGAAGATCATATGTTCAGATCCTTTATGCATATTAATACCCCTCTGATTATGAACATGAATATGATTTGTGAGTAGTTACGTTTGTTCCTAAGGACATGGGAGAAGTCTTGCTATAAGTATTCATGTGAATTTGGTATTCGTTCGATATTTTGATGAGATGTATGTTGTCTCTCCTCTAGTGGTGTTATGTGAACGTCGACTACATGACACTTCACCATTGTTTGGGCCTAGAGGAAGGCATTGGGAAGTAATAAGTAGATGATGGGTTGCTAGAGTGACAGAAGCTTAAACCCTAGTTTATGCGTTGCTTCGTAAGGGGCTGATTTGGATCCATATGTTTCATGCTATGGTTAGGTTTACCTTAATACTTCTTTTGTAGTTGCGGATGCTTGCAATAGAGGTTAATAATAAGTGGGATGTTTGTCCAAGAAAGGGCAGCACCCAAGCACCGGTCCACCCACATACCAAATTATCAAAGTAACGAACGCGAATCATATGAGCGTGATGAAAACTAGCTTGATGATAATTCCCATGTGTCCTCGGTAGCGTTTTCCTTCATATAAGAAATTGTCCAGGCTTGTCCTTTGCTGCAAAAAGGATTGGGCCACCTTGCTGCACCTTATTTACTTTCATTACTTGTTACCCGTTACAAATTATCTTATCACAAAACTATCTGTTACCGATAATTTCAGTGCTTGTAGAGAATACCTTGCTGAAAACCGCTTATCATTTCAGCAAGGACTATGATAGATCCCCTATACTTGTGGGTCATCAGGACTCTTTTCTGGCGCCGTTGCCGGGGAGTGAAGCGCCTTTGGTAGGTGGAATTTGGTAAGGAAAAAATTTATATAGTGTGCTGAAATTTACTGTCACTTGTTACTATGGAAAGTAATCCTCTGAAGGGATTGTTCGGGGTATCTTCACCCCGACCAGTAGAGCAAAGAGTTGCTCCTCAACCTACTGAAAATGTTTACTTCAAAATTCCTTTGGGTATGATAGAGAAACTGCTAGCTAATCCTTTCACAGGTGATGGAACATTGCATCCCGATTTACACCTAATCTATGTGGATGAAGTTTGTGGATTATTTAAGCTTGCAGGTATGCCCGAGGATGTTATCAAGAAGAAGGTCTTCCCATTATCTTTGAAGGGAGAGGCATTGACATGGTTTAGGCTATGTGATGATATGGGATCATGGAACTACAACCGATTGAAATTGGAATTTCATCAGAAGTTTTATCCTATGCATCTTGTTCATCATGATCGTAATTATATATATTTTTTTGGCCTTGCGAAGGAGAAAGTATCGCTCAAGCTTGGGGGAGGCTTAAGTCAATGTTATATTCATGCCCCAATCATGAGCTCTCAAGAGAAATGATTATACAAAATATTTATGCTCGACTTTCTCTCAATAATCACTCCATGCTCGATACTTCTTGTATTGGATCTTTTATGGTGAAGACTATTGAATTCAAATGGGATTTATTGGCAAGAATTAAACGCAACTCTGAAGATTTGGATCTCGGCGAAGGTAAGGAGACAGGTATAAAACCTAAGCTTGATTGTGTTAAATCTTTTATGGATACCGATGTTTTCCGTGAATATAATCATATGTTTATCCTTTGCTACTAATGTTGATCTCCCAAGGGAGAAGTGGTTTAAATATACTCCTCCCACTGAAGTAAAAAATAGTTGCACCTATTAAAGTTGAAGAAAAGACTATCACTTATAATGATCCTGTCGTCCCTACTGCTTATATTGCGAAACCACCTTTCCCTGTTAGAATAAAGCATCATGCTAAAGCTTCAACTGTGTGATAACCCACAAGTATAGGGGATCGCAACAGTTTTCGAGGGTAGAGTATTCAACCCAAATTTATTGATTCGACACAAGGGGAGCCAAAGAATATTCTCAGGTATTAGCAGTTGAGTTGTCAATTCAACCACATCTGGATGACTTAATATCTGCAGCAAAGTATTTAATAGCAAAGTAGTATGGAAGTAACGGTAACGGTAGCAAAAGTAATATTTTTGGATTTTGTAGTGATTGTAATAGTAGCAACGGAAAAGTAAATAAGCGAAGAACAATATGTGAAAAGCTCGTAGGCATTGGATCGGTGATGAAGAATTATGCCAGATGCAGTTCATCATGTAACAGTCATAACATAGGGTGACACAGAACTAGCTCCAATTCATCAATGTAATGTAGGCATGTATTCCGAATATAGTCATACGTGCTTATAGAAAAGAACTTGCATGACATCTTTTGTCCTACCCTCCCGTGGCAGCGGGGTCCTAGCGGAAACTAAGGGATATTAAGGCCTCCTTTTAATAGAGTATCGGACCAAAGCATTAACACATAGTGAATACATGAACTCCTCAAACTACGGTCATCACCGGGAGTGGTCCCGATTATTGTCACTTCGGGGTTGCCGGATCATAACACATAGTAGGTGACTATAGACTTGCAAGATAGGATCAAGAACTCACATATATTCATGAAAACATAATAGGTTTAGATCTGAAATCATGGCACTCAGGCCCTAGTGACAAGCATTAAGCATAGCAAAGTCATAGCAACATCAATCTCACAACATAGTGGATACTAGGGATCAAACCCTAACAAAACTAACTCGATTACATGATAAATCTCATCCAACCCATCACCGTCCAGCAAGCCTACGATGGAATTACTCACGCACGGCGGTGAGCATCATGAAATTGGTGATGGAGGATGGTTGATGATGACGACGGCGACGGATTACCCTCTCCGGAGCCCCGAACGGACTCCAGACCAACCCTCCCGAGAGAGTTTAGGGCTTGGCGGCTGCTCCGTATCGTAAAATGCGATGAATCCTTCTCTCTGATTTTTTTCTCCCCGAACACGAATATATGGAGTTGGAGTTGAGGTCCGTGGAGCTCCAGGGGGCCCACGAGGCAGGGGGCGCGCCCAGGGGCAGGCGCGCCCCCCACCCTCGTGGCAAGGGTGTGGGCCCCCTGGCCTTGATTCTTTCGCCAGTATTTTTTATTATTTCCAAAAATAATCTCCGTGGAGTTTCAGGCCATTCCGAGAACTTTTGTTCCTGCACATAAATAACACCATGGCAATTCTGCTGAAAACAGCGTCAGTCCGGGTTAGTTCCATTCAAATCATGCAAGTTAGAGTCCAAAACAAGGGCGAAAGTGTTTGGAAAAGTAGATACGATGGAGACGTATCAACTCCCCCAAGCTTAAACCTTTGCTTGTCCTCAAGCAATTCAGTTGATAAACTGAAAGTGATAAAGAAAAACTTTTACAAACTCTGTTTGCTCTTGTTGTTGTAAATATGTAAAGCCAGCATTCAAGTTTTCAGCAAAGATTATGAACTAACCATATTCACAATAACTCTTAGGTCTCATGTTTACTCATATCAATGGCATAATCAACTAGCGAGCAATAATAATAAATCTCGGATGACAACACTTTCTCAAAACAATCATCATATGATATAACAAGATGGTATCTCGCTAGCCCTTTCTGAGACCGCAAAACATAAATGCAGAGCACCTTTAAAGATCAAGGACTGACTAAACATTGTAATTCATGGTAAAAGAGATCCTAGTCATAGTCATACCCAATATAAATTAATAGTAATGGATGCAAATGACAGCAGTGCTCTCCAGCTGGTGCTTTTTAATAAGAGGGTGATGACTCAACATAAAGGTAAATAGATAGGCCCTTCGCAGAGGGTAGCAGGGATTTGTAGAGGTGCCAGAGCTCGATTTTAAAGCAGAGATAAATAATATTTTGAGCGGCATACTTTCATTGTCAACATAACAACCAAGAGATGGCGATATCTTCCATGCTACACACATTATAGGCGGTTCCCAAACAGAATGGTAGAGTTTATACTGCCCCTCCACCAACAAGCATCAATCCATGGCTTGCTCAAAACAACGAGTGCCTCCAACTAACAACAGTCCCGGGGGAGTTTTGTTTGCAATTATTTTGATTTGATTTGCATAAAGCATGGGACTGGGCATCCCGGTGACCAGCCATTTTCTCGTGAGTGAGGAGCGGAGTCCACTCCTCTTGAGAATAACCCGCCTAACATGGAAGATACGGACAGCCCTAGTTGATACATGAGCTATTCGAGCATACAAAACAGAATTTCATTTGAAGGTTTGGAGTTTGGCACATACAAATTTACTTGGAATGGCAGGTAGATACCGCATATAGGAAGGTATAGTGGACTCATATGGAATAACTTTGGGGTTTATGGAAATGGATGCACAAGCAGTATTCCCGCTTAGTATAAGTGAAGGCTAGCAAAAGACTGGGAAGCGCCAACTAGAGAGCGACAACAGTCATGAACATGCATTAAAATTAATAAACATTGAGTGCAAGCATGAGTAGGATATAATCCACCATGAACATAAATATCATGAAGGCTATGTTGATTTTGTTTCAACTATATGTGTGAACATGTGCCAAGTCAAGTCACTTGAATCATTCAAAGGAGGATACCACCCTATCATACCACATCACAACCATTTTAATAGCATGTTGGCACGCAAGGTAAACCATTATAAGCTCCTAGCTAATTAAGCATGGCATAAGTAACCATAATCTCTAATTGTCATTGCAAACATGTTTATTCATAATAGGCTGAATCAGGAATGATGAACTAATCATATTTACAAAAACAAGAGAGGTCGAGTTCATACCAGCTTCTCTCATCTCAATTAGTCCATCATATATCCTCATTATTTCCATTCACTTGCACGACCGAACGATGTGAATAATAATAATAGTGCATGTGCATTGGACTAAGCTGGAATCTACGAGCATTCAATAAACAGGAGAAGACAAGGAAATATGGGCTCTTGGTCAAATCAACAATAATGCATATAAGAGCCACTTCAACATTTTCATTATGGTCTTCTCCTTTCGACCCCCAAAGAAAAGAAAAGAAATAAAACTATTTACACGGGAAAGCTCCCAACAAGCAAAAGAAGAACATGAAATATTTTTGGGTTTTCTTTTAATTATTACTACTACAAGCAAGAAAGCAAACTAGCTAAACGCTACAACTAATATTTTTTTCGTTTTTCTTAAGGTTTTTCAAACACACAAGAAGAAAGCATAAAAAGAAAAAAAACTAGCATGGATACTACAGTGAAAAAGTATGAGCACCGACATCTAGCAATGAGTGTGTAAACATAAATGTAATGTCGGTGAGAAATACGTACTCCCCCAAGCTTAGGCTTTTAGCCTAAGTTGGTCTATTGCCACGGCTGGCCTGGCGGATATCCATAGTTATAGTTGGGGTCGTACTGAGAAGAAGAAGCCTCTGATTGCCACTGGTTGGCAATCATCTCCGGATCCCACTGGTAATTAGACTGTCGTGGAGGATCAAATTGTGGTTCCGGCTCTGGCTCTGTGGCTGATGTAGGGTTCCGGTACGCTTGGATGGTCGCTAGCGGAACGAGATACTGGCCTGCAGATAAATCAAACAAGGAAGGAGCAGGCAAGGTAATAGTCTCAGGGTGACTTTTATCGAATAACAATTTGTATTTAAGCGCCTTTCCCTATTCTTAACAATAAAATCATGCGCTACCATACTCTTATAATCTAAATAAACAGTAGGCAGCAATTTTTCTTCTTTTTCATAGTGCCTAATAGGTATGTCATAGTATCCAGCGAGGCGTGAGGCGAAGATGCCTCCCAAGATGGGGCCCTTAGTACGGTTAAGATTTAACCGCTTTGCAACAATAGCACCCATACTAAATGTGTCATCACGAAACAAGGCATGGCACAAAATAATAATATCAGGGACACTCAGGTTTCCACAGTTTCCGTGACCAATTAAGCATCTACTAGCAGATATAGCAAAGTATCGTAGAACAGGAAAATGTATGCTAGTGATTCGTGCGTCGGAAACCTTCCTCGTTTCCCCTATAGCAATTGTATCAATAAACTCCCTCCACATCGTTACTATGTGGTTCCTCTATGAAACCCGGAAAAGGTAACTTGCACACCACACAGAATTCTTGAAGGGTCATCTCCTTATACTCATCATATAAATAAAAATCCACCGTAGGTGGTGATCTCCTAGAATGGAAATGAAAATTTTGCACAAAGGTATTGGTGAGTAAGAGATACTATTCGCGTTTGTCGCGGAGGAAGTCGGTGAGGCCTGCATTCTCAGCCAATTCATAAAAATCATCATAAATCCCGGCTGCTCTCAAGAAATCATCACAAGGCCATTCACACGGCCGAACTTCCGTGGTGCGAGGCAGATTATATTTGGGCCTCTCTGCTTCTTCACTTTGCTTTTCCTTCGAGCTTCGGCTCGATGAGCCCCTCAAAAATCTCTTCATCATTTTCTGAAAATTTCTAAAAAATTTAGTAACTTCAAATGAAAATGAACCAAGCTCAACAAAATTGATAGCAACTACTCCTACAAGTGCCTAGAGACTATATCATGCATTAGAACTACTTGCAACCATATAAATTTGACATGCAAGCTCAAGAACATGGTCACCTAGGCAGCACAAATTCGCAATGAATAAAGCACTAGAACAAAAACTAATTGGACCAATGGAGGAGTCACATACCAAGGAACAATCTCCAAAAGCAGTTTTGTGAGAGGTGCTTTGAGCAAGTAGATCGAAAATTGCAGCAAAATGAGCTAGAACTCATGCTTGAGCTGGTTGGTGATTTTTTCGGAGGAAGAAGAAATGTGTGGGTGCAGGAATAAGTGGAGGGGAGCCACCATGGGCCCACAAGGCAGGGGGCGCGCACAGGGGGTGGGTGCGCCCTGGACCCGCGTGGCCAGGTGCCAGCTCCCCCTCATGTGTTCTCAGTGCCAAATATTCTCAAATATTCCAGAAAAAATCATATTTCAATTTCAGGGCATTTGGAGAACTTTTATTTTCGGGGTTTTTTTTGCACGGATAAATCAGAAAACTGACAGAAAATACTATTTTTGCTTTATTTCAACTAAATAACAGAAAGTAAAAAGAGGGTACAGAAGGTCGTGCCTTCTAACTTCATCCATCTCATGCTCATCAAAAGGAATCCACTAAAAAGGTTGATCAAGTCTTGTTAACAAACTCATTCCGACTAACATGGAACCAGAGAAATTTCAAGTAACACTATGTTACCTCAACGGGGATATGCACATCCCCAATAATAAGAATATCCTATCTCTTTTTGATAGTAGGAAGAGGAAATTCAAAACCTCCAAAAATAATCGATGGAAATTTTCCAATAGAATTGATACTGTGGGCTTGAGGTTGTTTCCTCGGAAAGTGTACCGTATGCTCATTGCCATTAACATGAAAAGTGACATTGCCTTTGTTGCAATCAATAACAGCCCCTGCAGTATTCAAAAAGGGTCTTCCAAGAATAATAGACATACTATCGTCCTCGGGTATATCAAGAATAACAAAGTCCGTTAAAATAGTAACGTCTGCAACTACAACAGGCACATCCTCACAAATACCGACAGGTATAGCAGTTGATTTATCAGCCATTTGCAAAGATATTTCAGTAGGTGTCAAGTTATTCAAATCAAGTCTACGATATAAAGAGAGAGGCATAACATTAACACCGGCTCCAAGATCACATAAAGCAGTTCTAACATAGTTTCTTTTAATGGAGCATGGTATAGTGGGTACTCCTGGATCTCCTAACTTCTTAGGTATTCCACCCTTGAAAGTGTAATTAGCAAGCATGGTGGAAATTTCAGCTTCCGGTATCTTTCGTTTATTACTAACAATTTCTTTCATGTACTTAGCATAAGGATTCATTTTGAGCATATCAGTTAATCGCATACGCAAAAAGATAGGTCTAATCATTTCAGCAAAGCGCTCAAAATCCTCATCATCCTTTTTCTTGGATGGTTTGGGAGGAAAAGGCATGGGTTTCTAAACCCATGGCTCTCTTTCTTTACCGTGCTTCCTAGCAACAAAGTCTCTCTTATCATAACGTTGATTCTTTGATTGTGGGTTATCAAGATCAACAGCAGGTTCAATTTCTACATCATTATCATTGCTAGGTTGAGCATCAATATGAACATCATCATTAACATTATCACTAGGTTCATGTTCATTACCAGATTGTGTTTCAGCAACAGAGATAGAAATATCATTAGGATTCTCAGGTGTGTCTACAACAGGTTCACTAGTAGCATGCAAAGTCCTATCATTTTTCTTTTTCTTCTTTTTAGAAGTACTAGGTGCATCTAAATTATTTCTCTCAGAATCTTGCTCAATTCTCTTAGGATGGCCTTCAGGATACAAAGGTTCCTGAGTCATTTTACCAGTTCTAGTAGCCACTCTAACAGAAAAATCATTATCCTTACTATTCAATTCATTGAGCAAATCATTTTGAGCTTTAAGTACTTATTCTACTTGAGTGGTAACCATAGAAGCATGTTTACTAATGAGTTTAAGTTCACCTTTAACTCTAGACATATAATCACCCAAGTGTTCAAGCATATAAGAATTGTGTTTCAATTGTCTACCAACATAAGCATTGAAGTTTTCTTGCTTAACCATAAAGTTATCAAACTCATCCAAACACTGGCTAGCAAACTTAGTAGGAGGGATTTCAGCTTTATCATATCTATAGAGAGAATTTACCTTTACTACCTGTGTCGGATTAGCAAGACCATGTGTTTCTTCAATAGGTGATGAATTAAGATCATATATTTCTTCAACAGGCGGTAAATTAAGACCATGTTTTTCTTCAATAGGAGGTAAATTCTTAACATCTTCAGCTTTAATACCTTTTTCTTTCATAGATTTCTTTGCCTCTTGCATATCTTCAGGACTGAGAAATAGAACACCCCTCTTCTTCGGAGTTGTCTTAGGAGTTGGCTCAGGAAGTGTCCAATTATTTTCATTGGTCCACATATTATTCAATAAAATTTCATCTTCATCTGGTGTTCTTTCCTTGAAAACAGAACCAGCACAACTATCCAGGTGGTCTCTGGAAGCATCGGTTAGTCCATTATAAAAGATATCAAGTATTTCATTTTTCTTGAGTAGGTGATCAGGCAAAGCATTAAGTAATTGGAGAAGCCTCCCCCAAGCTTGTGGGAGACTCTCTTCTTCAATTTGCACAAAATTATATATATCCCTTAAAGCAGCTTGTTTCTTATGAGCAGGGAAGTATTTAGCAGAGAAGTAATAAATCATATCTCGGGGACTACGCACACAACCATGATCAAGAGAATTGAACCATATCTTAGCATCACCCTTTAATGAGAATGGAAATATTTTAAGGATATAAAAGTAGCGAGTTCTCTCATCATTAGTCAACAGGGTGGCTATATCATTTAATTTAGTAAGATGTGCCACAACAGTTTCAGATTCATAGCCATAGAAAGGACCAGATTCAACCAAAGTAATTATATCAGGGTCGATAGAGAATTCATAATCCTTATCAGTAACAAAGATAGGTGAAGTAGCATAAGCAGGATCATATTTCATTCTAGCATTCAGAGTTTTTTGTTTCAGCTTAGCTAATAATTTCTTAAGATCACTTCTATCATTGCAAGCAAGAAAGTCTCTAGCAGTTTCTTCATCCATAACATAGCCCTCAGGCACAACAGGAAATTCATATTTATTGGGAGAGTCTTCATCATCACTTTCATCAATATTATCAGTTTCAATAATTTCATTCTCTCTAGCCCCAGCAAGTTGTTCATCAAGTAATTCACCAAGTGGCACAGTAGTATCAAGCATAGAAGTAGCTTCATCATAAGTATCATCCATAGCAGAAGTGGCATCATCAATAACATGCGACATATCAGAATTAATAGCAGAAGCGGGTTTAGGTGTCGCAAGCTTACTCAAAATAGAAGGTGAATCAAGTGCAGAGCTAGATGGCAGTTCCTTACCTCCCCTCGTAGTTGAGGGATAAATTTTTGTTTTCGCGTCTTTCAAGTTCTTCATAGTGACCAGCAGATATAAATCCCAAGTGACTCAAAGAATAGAGCTATGGTCCCCACAACGGCGCCAGAAAATAGTCTTGATAACCCACAAGTATAGGGGATCGCAACAGTTTTCGAGGGTAGAGTATTCAACCCAAATTTATTGATTCGACACAAGGGGAGCCAAAGAATATTCTCAAGTATTAGCAATTGAGTTGTCAATTCAACCACACCTGGATGACTTAATATCTGCATCAAAGTATTTAGTAGAAAAGTAGTATGGAAGTAATGGTAACGGTAGCAAAAGTAATATTTTTTGGGTTTTGTAGTGATTGTAACAGTAGCAACGAAAAAGTAAATAAGCGAAGAACAATATGTGAAAAGCTCGTAGGCATTGGATCGGTGATGGAGAATTATGCCGGATGCGGTTCATCATGTAATACTCATAACATAGGGTGACACAGAACTAGCTCCAATTCATCAATGTAATGTAGGCATGTATTCCGAATATAGTCATACGTGCTTATGGAAAAGAACTTGCATGACATCTTTTGTCCTACCCTCCCGTGGCAGCGGGGTCCTAGCGGAAACTAAGGGATATTAAGGCCTCCTTTTAATAGAGTACCGGACCAAAGCATTAACACATAGTGAGTACATGAACTCCTCAAACTGCGGTCATCACCGGGAATGGTCCCGATTATTGTCACTTCGGGGTTGCCGGATCATAACACATGGTAGGTGACTATAGACTTGCAAGATAGGATCAAGAACTCACATATATTCATGAAAACATAAAAGGTTCATATCTGAAATCATGGCACTCGGGCCCTAGTGACAAGCATTAAGCATAGCAAAGTCATATGTGACAGCCTGGTTTTTGCCCCCTCTTATTTCCCTGATTTTCATTTGGAGTTATTCTGAAATTTGGAATTTTTGAATCTTTTCATATGGACTTAAACACTTGGGTATCCTTGGCTTCCACCCAAGTGCTTCATTTCCCTCCCTAATCATCATTTCCCTTCTGATCCACCCCAAAATAATCTTTGGAATATTTTTCTTAAATGAAAATATTCATTTTCCTCTCAAAAACCCTAGCTTGTTCAATATGCTCCAAAGCAACCCCAATTTTTATGGCCCAGAAAAATCTGAGATAATTCACAAATATTCTTTGAACCCTAGGACACCTTCCTGAGCAAAAATATTTCATCACTTTTTGGAATATATTTGCTACAGAAAATATTTTCTGTTCTGGCCAGAAATGGTGGTTTCTACAGCAACTACCATTTTACTTGCTCCATTGTGCCTGGACTTTCTTGTGCATCTTCACCTTAGTAGATCATGGCTAACGTCCAAAGCACAGCCCCCAACTCCCAGCCATTTGACCTCAGTAACCACTCAAAGTTACTTATCAGAAACTTACTTGGCTTGTTAAAACTCCTCTACCGCACCTGAATCAAAACCAAAGCGTGGTAAAATTCAAAACCACCACGAACAACAAGCCAGACATGATTTTTGGACGTAGGCTGGCCTGAGGGAAGAGTTCGCGCGGTGACCACGCGTGTCCACCATGCCATGCCTGCATGTCGACGCGCTCTGTTCGCGCGTGCTCGCTTCCCCCGTTTGCCTGAGCGTGCCAAACTTCGCCACCATCCTCGTCTCAACGCCATTAACTCCCCTTGGTGCTCGCCGCAGCGAGCACGGGCACGGTCCGGCCAACACAACAGTTCGGTGCGCATTGTGCTCGTCGCCTTCTCCTCGCTCCTGTGCTCGTCCCCGTTCGCCAATAGTTGCCGCGTGAGCTGCGTCGTCTTCTCCCCCTCTCACTGACGCCGCTCGTCACCGGGCGCCGTGGACAAGTGTCCACCGGCGGAGCCCGAACCCCCCCTCTCCGCTCGCCTATACATGGAGCCGCCCCCAGCCTCCTCGAGCACCATCCACCACTCCCACCCACTCCTCTAGCACATAGGCAACCGTAGCCCGGCCAGGCAGGTCGCGGGCCGCCGTCCCCGAGCTCAAGCTCGCCGGCGACCCCTCTGGTCGTCATGGTAGCTCCAGCCCCTCTCAGGCCAGGGCGACACTTCCAGAGCCTCCGCCTCTCGTCGGTGAAGCTGTTCCGACCTCTTGGAGCCCCTGGAGTTGCCTCTGCTCGCCGTCTTCCTCATCTCCGGCGAAAACCGCGTTCTTCCTCCGCTTGCGAGGTCGATTCTGACGCCGTCCGACCATCCCTAGCTATGCTACGGGTACGGGCAGGTGCGCCTCCGTCCCCTCTCTCAATCCCTCCCTCTCGTTTTGGCCAAGGAGCCCTCGTCACCGGCGAGAGCTCCGGCGAAGCCGCGACCCCCTCTGTTTCCTTCTCCCCCTCCTCCTCACCTCACTAGAGGGGCCCGCTAGTCAGCCACTCTGTCGGTGAAGTTATTTTCTTGCACAAATAAAATAGTAAAATTTAGTAGAAAATTTTCTGTTAAGTGCTTGTTTAGCCATTTTGCTTGATTTACAGAATGTTTGAACCTAACTTGGTTGGTAAAGAAATTAGGATTTGCTTGTGGTGATGATAGTATAATTTTTGCTATGCATATGAGAAATTAATCGAAGTTATTTTCTTGCATGAGAAAAATAATGAAACTTGCTACAAAATATCTGGTTAAAATGAGAGTTACCCTGACCAGGAAAGTAATATAAGTTGTTGATGTTTATGCTTAGTGTGAATATGGTTGACATCAGTCATTTTCGTTAATATGTGATGCATGTGTAGTATTGCATTTCATGGCATGCTATGACACCGGTCATTTTCATTTTAAGTTGAACCTGAATATAACTCAACTTGAATATATCGTTGACTGGGTCATGGTGCCGCTGAATCGAGTTTTTCCCAGTGCAACCACATTTGCCTTTGTGGGAAGGCCTTGATTCGGTCCATTGACATGCCTATGGTCAGTGCCTCCAACTAGGGAAGGTTATGGGCATGCTTACCCCGGCCCAGTAAGCAGGCATAATCTTGTGTGCCCGTTGTTGAGATTATGGTACCGGGTCCCCGAGTGGGATCGTTTTGGCCACGACGGTGGTCGTTGTATCTTTGGTAGACACAGGGCCACCCAGGACTAGCCCGTTGGGGATTGGGTCGGAGTGGCCGGGAGAGTCTCATGGCAATGGAGGGGTTTCGTCGAAATGCCGTTGGTCCACCCAAATGGGAGTGCGAGGCCATGGGTTCCGTGGTGTGGGTACAGTGTGCTACCTCTGCAGAATGTATAGTCTATCGATAGCCGAGTCCACGGTCACGGACGCCTCGTAGTAGGTCCCACCATGAGTCAACATTTAATAAATTTGCACACTAAGTTATGAACTTTGCACTGTTGATGATGGTGGAAAGGCCATCGAGATGTTCGAGACCAAATATTGGTCGTGGTTGTGATCGCCGTAAGGATCACGAGTTACTCTTGTCAGGACCACAATGGTGATTTGTTTGTGATCCGTAAATGATCACGGTTGGTAAGTCCGTCTCGAGGGACGTTCGAGCATGATCACAGCATGTTGGACATATGGTGTTGCATTATTATTAATTGGTTAATTATCATGATATTGTTTGTCATTATGATTATGTCTGTTGTGAGCTTGCAAGTACATTCAATGTACTGACCTGGCGTATCATGCCAGATTTCAGGAAAGTCTCGTTGGAAAGGAGTGTTGTCCGGGCCTAGATCGTGTCCACATCGGTGTCCCTGTGCTATGGAGCTTCCGCTACGACGTTGTTCCACTGCCGCGTAGTTGTCATGATCGAGGCCCCTTTATGTTCACTAAATAATGTACATATTGTTCAGCCGCACCGTGTGTGCCGCTTGGCCTCGACAAATGTTGTAATATAAACTCTGATCCACTAGCATCAATAAAGCGGTTGTTTTCTGTACCAAGATGTTGTGTGTTGCCAGAAGACATGGTCCTCTGAGGCTGGCAATGCAAGGGTAAACCGGCTCGCTCTGAGCTGGGTGCCACATCTTAGTATCAGAGCCGCAGCTGACTGTCAGACGCTGACTGTAGCCACGTAAACGACGTGTTACTGACGCTAGACACGATAAGTTGAGTCTGAAATAGCAGTTCTAGGTTGTTGCATCAAGTGCATTGGTTATTTTTGATGCTTAACCTGCTATCTGTTTGAGTGTAGATGCTTCCGGTGGCTATCCGTGCCAGTTTCAGCTGATTGCCTACAACGTCACCGCAACCTCCTCCGCACGTGTGGCTCAACGTTTAACTTCTCCGGAGACGCACCCAGCTATAGTGTGTGACCGGGAGCGCTACGCAACTCAGTGGTATGAGTACACGCAGTGGTTTCTGCGCACAGTCCATTCGGCTCTTACTCGACTTCGAAGCGGTACGCCTCACACTTCTCAGCTCAGATTGCCATTCGAGGTCCTTGTCGAGCTTCGCTACAACGAGGTCCGAATGCAGAACCACCCAGGTTTCTATTACTACCCTTCTCTGCACAACAATGGTCGTGTCCGTTTCCCTATCATTGATCCGGAGTCTGATAGTGTTGCTAGCCACCTTGCTCGTTATGTCACTGCTAGCTATCTTATGATCCACGAGCTGGCTCGAGAGCTGACTCGTGCCCGTACTTCTTTAGCCGCTGCTTTAGTCACTACTAGATCTTCCACTACTCCATCTTCTCTGGGATTTACTCCTTATATTCCAGCCAGTTCTAGTTCCCCTATTTCGCCGGTTACTCCTCCGAGTAGCACGGGCGTCTCGGCCGTGAATCCTCTCAGTGCTCCTGCCGAGTGGGTTTCACTTCTCACTACTCATGTAGCCTCGATGCTTCATCCTACCCCTGCCCCTGAGGGAGAGCCCTCGAGGCAGCACCGTCGTGTTACCTTTAACCCGGAGGTTTCCGTTAACCTCGTCAGTTCAGGATCCGAGTCCGCTTCAGGGGAGGACACCGCAGCACCAGCAGAGCAGTAGTACCTCTTAGTATTCGCAGTCGTCCGGATGATGTACGGATGTAGTCGTACGAGTCATGATGTTTTGTTGCATGTATGAGAGTAGTTGAACCTGGCATGTTGTTTATCTTTCATGTAGGAGTCTATGTATAATTATGTTGGGACTTTATTCGCCGTATTTTCTTCGCTCTTCTGTTTTCTTCCGGGATTTGTTGCTGGCTTTTCCCCAAATTTATTCTTGGATGTTTCTCATCTCGATTGCGTTGTCTTGGAAAAAATCCACAATAGGATGACGCGGGGAGGCAGCAGTAGGACCGTTCGTGAGGGAACTCCTGTTCGTCGTTCCGCACGATAGGCAGGACATTCTCCCGAGCCGTATGTTCCGCCACCACCTCCACCGCCAAATCCGCCCTCCACCGAGCAAATTCTGCGTATGTTTGAGGAAAGAAGGAACAATGATCTGATTGAAATATTAAGAAGTGTGCAAGCTATGGTTGGACAGAATGGAAATCATAACGGTCATTACTCAAAGCTGTCAGATTTTCAAAGGACCAAGCCACCCAGTTTCAGTCAGATTGTTGACCCATTGGATGCAGACGATTGGTTGCGTACCATTGAGAAAAAGCTTGAGATTGCTCGTACTGAAGAAAATGATAAAGTTCCATTTGCAACTCATTACCTTGAAGGCGCTGCTGCCATATGGTGGGAAAATGCAAAAGCCATGTGGCCTGTTGATGAAGAAATCACCTGGGAAAAATTTAAGGATCAGTTCCGGAAATATCATATCCCTACTGGAGTTATGAAGACTAAGCAGCGTGAATTTCTTGCACTCATCCAAGGAAGTCAGTCGGGGGGTGAATATTTGCAAAAATTTAATCATCTGGCCCGTTACTCCCTTTATGACGTGGCCACCGAAGAAAGGAAGATTGACATATTTCTTGGAGGCTTAAATCCGCAACTCCGGTGTACTCTCAGTATGTTTGATTTCCCAGATTTCCAAACTTTGGTGAACAAGGCTTTCATTGCTGAATGGGAACACAAGCTTATATCAGATAATAGGCCTGTTAACAACGACCACAAGCGCAAGTTTGAGCCAAAGAAGGATGGGCAACCAGTGCAAAAGGCTCGTACCTGGCAGCTGACTCAGGTGGAATACAAGCCAAATTGGCAACAGAATGTTAACAAGACCACCACTCAAGTCAAGAATGTCGTGACCAACCCAATGCATGAGGAGCGTCAGCGCAATAATTCTTGGTTCAGTTGTGGGCAGAACGGACATTATGCCAGACAGTGCCCCAAGAACAACAAGGCGAATGCCCTATTCAGGCCACAAGTCAACTTTATAGAGTCATGCCCGACCCAGCAAAACTTTACTGGGCACGTGCATCATCTCTCAGCCGATGAAGCCCAAGAGAACCCCGAAGTCGTCATTGGTATGTTTTCTGTTGATGACATACCTGCCGTAATTTTATTTGACTCTGGGGCTTCCCATTCTTTTATTTCTCGGAGTTTTTCTGCCCAAAACAAATTTCCTTGTTCGCTTTTGGGCAAAAATATGCTGGTACAAACCCCGGGATCTAAGAGCAATCTGGTTTGCCTTGATCTGGAAATCAATATCAACGGAGTCTAGTTTCCAACCTCTCTGATAATTATTGAGTCTGCAAAGTTGGATATTATATTGGGTATGAATTGGTTGACCCAATATCAAGTTTGCATAAATTGCGCAACACGAGAAGTCACTTTGACCAGTCTGAATGGGCAGACTACCAAATTCTATGCTCACAAGAATATACCCAAGCAAGAATTGGTTTTCACCGCTGTGGCTGAGTTGGAATTAATTCCTGTGGTCAGCGAGTACCCTGATGTATTTCCAGAAGAACTGCCAGGCATGCCACCAGATCGAGAGCTGGAATTTGCAATAGATCTTGTGCCCGGAACTGCACCGTTATACAAGAAGTATTACCGGATACCCTCATCAGAATTAGTGGAGCTAAAGAAATAGCTTGATGAACTGCTCCAGAAAGGATATATTCATCCCAGCTCTTCACCATGGGGATCACCTGCTATTTTCGTGGACAAAAAGGATGGCAGCCTCCGCATGTGCATAGATTACCGCTAGCTGAATGAGGTCACCATCAAAAATAAATATCCGCTGCCAAGGATTGATGATTTGTTTGATCAGCTCAGTGGGGCAAAAGTATTCTCTAAGATCGATTTACGGACCGGATATCATCAGCTCAAGATTAAAAAGGAAGATATTCCTAAGATGGCATTCACTACTCGGTACGGTCTTTATGAATATACAGTGATGTCCTTTAGTCTCACCAATGCCCCTGCTTTCTTCATGCATATGATGAACAAAGTATTCATGGACTTCCTCAACAAATTCGTGGTAGTCTTCATCAATGACATCCTCATTTACTCCAAGGGTGAAGAAGAGCACGAGGATCACCTCCGAGCAGTGCTACAACGACTCCGCGACAATCAGCTATACGCCAAATTCAGTAAATGCGAATTTTGGCTCAAGCAAGTTGGGTTTCTCGGACATGTACTATCCGTCGAAGGTATAGCCGTGGACCCGAGCAAAGTAAAGGATGTGCTCGATTGGTTGCCGCCCACGACCGTGACGCAGATTCGGAGTTTTCTCGGGTTAGCTGGATATTACCGTCGTTTCATTGAAGGGTTTTCCAAGATTGCTAAACCCATGACGGAGCTGCTCAAAAAGGATAAGAAGTTTGAATGGACGGAGGACTGTGAGAAAAGTTTCAATTAGCTAAAGATACGACTGACAACCACACCTGTATTGACTCTTCCAGACATTTATCGCAGTTTTGATGTGTATTGTGACGCCTCCAGGCAAGGCCTTGGTTGCGTATTTATGCAAGACAACAAGGTAGTAGCATATGCATCGCGACAGCTACGACCCCACGAGGGAAATTATCCTAAGCCTGATTTGGAATTGGCTGCGGTGGTTCATGCGCTAAAAATTTGGAGACACTACCTCATTGGAAAAAGGTGCCAAATTTTTACCGATCACAAAAGTCTTAAATACATACTTACTCAGCCGGATTTAAATCTCCGTCAACGAAGATGGCTAGAGTTGGTCAAGGATTATGATCTTGGAATAAATTACCACCCGGGTAAGGCCAACGTGGTTGCCGATGCACTCAGTCGAAAGCCTGTCAGCTTAAATGTCATATTGAAATCCTTGCCTCCCGAACTCCAAGAGGAGATCGCTCAGCTCAACCTGGTCATAGTGGATGCAATCTGGGTCATAGTGGGCACCTTAACCAAGGTTGCTCACTTCATTCCGGTCAGCACCAGATACCGAGCGGATCAACTTGCACAGCTGTATGTATCCAGAATAGTCAGTCTGCATGGAGTACCCCGAACCATCACTTCCGACCGAGGTTCCCTGTTTACCTCCGCTTTTTGGTCACGTCTCCATCAAGCCTTGGGGACAGTGCTGAAATATAGTACTGCTTATCATCCTCAGACAGATGGACAGATAGAGCGGGTAAATCAAATACTCGAAGATATGTTGCGAGCCTGTGCTTTAGCCCAAGGACCTAAATGGGAAGACTGCCTGCCATATGCTGAGTTTTCTTATAACAACAGCTTCCAGACCAGTCTAAAGATGTCACCTTATGAAGCTCTGTATGGCCGTAAGTGCCGCACTCCTTTAAATTGGTCTCAAACTGGAGATAGTCGTATCTTCGGAACAAATCTCATGATGGAAGCTGAGAAACAAGTTAAGGAAATCAGAGACAGATTGCAATTGGCCAAATCTCGCCAGAAAAGTTATTATGATGCAAAGCACCGACAGATCAATTTTGAACCCGGAGAACACGTATACCTCCGAGTCACTCCTATGAAAGGCATCAAGAGATTCCAGACCCGTGGAAAATTGGCACCCAGATTTATTGGTCCATTCCCGGTTATGTCCCGAGTGGGTACTGTGGCATATCAGTTGGAACTACCCGCTGAATTTGCAGACGTGCATAACGTGTTTCATGTTTCAAAATTAGGACGTTGCATATCCTCGCCTGAGAAAAGGACTGCTATGGTTGAGGTAGAATTGGCAAATGATTTGACCTATGAAGAAAGACCGTTTAGAATTTTGGATCGGATGAAAAGGGTCACTCGCAGTAAAGTAAGAAAATTCTACAAGGTTCAGTGGGAGCATCACACAGAATCAGAATTAACTTGGGAGTGGGAGGAATTACTAAGGGCTCATTATCCAGAGTGGTTTTCCCAAGCGACCGAATCTCGAGGACGAGATTCATTCTAAGTGGGGGAGGTTTGTGACAGCCTGGTTTTTGCCCCCTCTTATTTGCCTGATTTTCATTTGGAGTTATTCTGAAATTTGGAATTTTTGAAACTTTTCATATGGACTTAAACACTTGGGTATCCTTGGCTTCCACCCAAGTGCTTCATTTCCCTCCCTAATCATCATTTCCCTTCTGATCCACCCCAAAAATGAAAAATATTCATTTTCCTCTCAAAAACCCTAGCTAGTTCAATATGCTCCAAAGCAACCCCAATTTTTATGGCCCAGAAAAATATGAGATAATTCACAAATATTCTTTGAACCCTAGGACACCTTCCTGAGCAAAAATATTTCATCACTTATTGGAATATTTTTGCTACAGAAAATATTTTCTGTTTTGGACAGAAATGGTGGTTTCTACAGCAACTACCATTTTACTTGCTCCATTGTGCTTGGACTTTCTTGTGCATCTTCACCTTAGTAGATCATGGCTAACCTCCAAAGCACAGCCCCCAACTCCCAGCAATTTGACCTCAGTAACCTCTCAAAGTTACTGATCAGAAACTTACTTGGCTTGTAAAAACTCCTCTACTGCACCTGAAGCCAAACCAAAGCGTGGTAAACTTCAAAACCACCACGAACAACAAGCCAGACATGATTTTTGGACGTAGGTTGGCCTGAGGGAAGAGTTGGCGCGGTGACCACGCGTGTCCACCATGCCATGCCTGCGTGTCGACGCGCTCTGAGTGCCGTCGACGCGCTCTGAGTGCCGCCGAGCGCTCTGTTCGCGCGTGCTCGCTTCCCCCGTCTGCCCGAGCGTGCCAAACTTCGCCACCATCCTCGTCTCAACGCCATTAACCCCTCCCTGGCGCTCGCCGACGCTAGAGCTCGCCGTAGCGAGCACGGGCACGGTTCGGCCAACACAACAGTGCGGTGCGCACTGTGCTCGTCGCCTTCTCCTCGCTCCTGTGCTCGTCCCCGTTCGCCAACAGTCGTCGCGTGAGATGTGTCGCCTTCTCCCCCTCTCACTGAAGCCGCTCGTCGCTGGGCGCCGTGGACAGGTGACCACCGGCGGAGCCCGAACCCCCCCCCCTCTCCGCTCGCCTATAAATGGAGCCGCCCCCAGCCTCCTCGAGACCCATCCACCACTCCCACCCACTCCTCTAGCACGTAGGCAACCGTAGCCTGGCCGGGCAGGCCGCGGGCCGCCGTCCCCGAGCTCGAGCTCGCCGGCGATCCCCTCTGGTCGTCGCGGTAGCTCCAGCCCCTCTCAGGCCAGGGCGACCCTTCCAGAGCCTCCGCCTCTCGTCCGTGAAGCTGTTCCGACCTCTTGGAACCCCTGGAGTTGCCTCTGCTCGCCGTCTTCCTCATCTCCGGCGACCACCGTGTTCTTCCTCTGCTTGTGAGGTCGATTCCGACGCCGTTCGACCACCCCTAGCTACGCTACGGGTACGGGCAGGCGCGCCTCCGTCCCCTCTCTCAATCCCTCCCTCTCGTTTTGGCCAAGCAGCCCTCGTCGCCGGCTGATAACCCACAAGTATAGGGGATCGCAACAGTTTTCGATGGTAGAGTATTCAACCCAAATTTATTGATTCGACACAAGGGGAGCCAAAGAATATTCTCAAGTATTAGCAGTTGAGTTGTCAATTCAACCACACCTGGATAACTTAATATCTGCAGCAAAGTATTTAGTAGCAAAGTAATATTTTTGGGTTTTGTAGTGATTGTAACAGTAGCAATGGAAAAGTAAATAAGCAAAGAACTATGTGAAAAGCTCGTAGGCATTGGATCGGTGATGGACAATTATGCCGGATGCGGTTCATCATGTAACAATCATAACATAGGGTGACACAGAACTAGCTCCAATTCATCAATGTAATGTAGGCATGTATTCCGAATGGGATAATTAGATTTATGCCCCTAGTTGTGTCCCACTCGTCTGTTTTACCCCTAATTCCCAAAATTCACCGGTTCCGTCCAAGTCACTTTGATCCTCTTATGCTTTTGCCCTTTGACCGTTTGACCGTCAGTTTGAAAACTTCATACCTAATTCATACAAAATCAAAAAAATGCAAATAAGATACCAAAATGTTCAGAAAAACATCACCTATATGTCAGTGTCATTTGCATTCATGAAAAGAGTGTTGGAAAGTGCACATCCGAGTTTTAGCTCTTTTGATACCACCATGAAGAGTAAACTCTAAAAAAATTCAAAAAAATAAAAAAAATGTGGTGGCAAAGAACGACAAGTGTTGTAAGTGCTTGCCAAGTTTCATTAGGGAACGACATTCGTGGAAGTCGTGGCAAAAAAATAATCTATTTTGGAGTGTTGATTGTTTTTTTTGCCGCGGCACCCACGAATGTTATTCCGTAATTAAACTTGGCAGGCACTTAAAACATTTGTCATTCTTTGCCACCAAATTATTTTTGAATTTTTTTGAACTTTTTTAGATTTTACTATTCATGGTGGTAGCATAAGAGCTAAAACTCGGATGGGCACTTTCCAACACTTTTTTCATGAATGCAAATGACACTAACATATAGGTGATCTTTTTCTGAACATTTTGGTATCTTATTTGCATTTTTCTGATTTAGTATGAATTAGTTATGAAGTTTTCAAACTAACGGTCAAACGGTCAAAGGGCAAAAGCATAAGAGGAGCAAAGTGATTTGGACAGAACCGGTGACTTTTGGGAATTAGGGGTAAAACAGGCGAGTGGGACACAACTAGGGGCATAAATCTAATTATCCCATTCCGAATATAGTCATACGCGCTTATGGAAAAGAACTTGCATGACATCTTTTGTCCTACCCTCATGTGGCAACGGGGTCCTAATGGAAACTAAGGGATATTGAGGCCTCCTTTTAATAGAGTACCGGAACAAAGCATTAACACATAGTGAATACATGAACTCCTCAAACTATGGTCATCACCGGGAGTGGTCCCGATTATTGTCACTTCGGGGTTGCCGGATCATAACACATAGTAGGTGACTATAGACTTGCAAGATAGGATTAAGACTCACATATATTCATGAAAACATAATAGGTTCAGATCTGAAATCATGGCACTCGGGCCCTAGTGACAAGCATTAAGCATAGCAAAGTCATAGCAACATCAATCTCAGAACATAGTGGATACTAGGGATCAAACCCTAACAAAACTAACTCAATTACATGATAAATCTCATCCAACCCATCACCGTCCAGCAAGCCTACGATGGAATTACTCACGCACGGCGGTGAGCATCATGAAATTGGTGATGGATGATGGTTGATGATGACGATGGCGACGGATTCCCCTCTCCGGAGCCCCGAACGGACTCCAGATCAGCCCTCCCAAGAGGTTTTAGGGCTTGGCGGCGGCTCCGTATCGTAAAACGCGATGAATCCTTCTCTTTGATTTTTTTCTCCCCGAACACGAATATATGGAGTTGGAGTTGAGGTCGGTCGAGCGTCAGGGGGCCCATGAGGCAGGGGGCGCCCCCCACCCTCGTGGACAGGTGGAGGCCCCCTGGCATAGATTATTCTTCCAATATTTTTAATATTTTCCAAAAATCTGTTCCATGGAGTTTCAGGTCATTCCGAGAACTTTTGTTTCTGCACATAAATAACACCATGGAAAGTCTGCTGAAAACAGCATCAGTCCGGGTTAGTTCCATTCAAATCATGCAAGTTAGAGTCCAAAACAAGGGCAAAAGTGTTTGGAAAAGTAGATACGACGGAGACGTATCAACTCCCCCAAGCTTAAACCTTTTCTTTTCCTCAAGCAATTCAGTTGATAAAACTAAAAGTGATAAAGAAAAACTTTTACAAACTCTATTTGCTCTTGTTGTTGCAAATATGTAAAGCCAGCATTCAAGTTTTCAGCAAAGATTATAACTAACCACATTCACAATAACTCTTAGGTCTCATGTTTACTCATATCAATGGCATAATCAACTCGCGAGCAATAATAATAAATCTCGGATGACAACACTTTCTCAAAACAATCATAATATGTTATGATAAGATGGTATCTCGCTAGCCCTTTCTGAGACTGCAAACCATAAATGCAGAGCACCTTTAAAGATCAAGGACTGGCTAGACATTGTAATTCATGGTAAAAGAGATCCCATCATAGTCATACCCAATATAAATTAATAGTAATGGATGCAAATGACAGCAGCGCTCTCCAGCTAGTGCTTTTTAATAAGAGGGTGATGACTCAACATGAAAGTAAATAGATAGGCCCTTCGCAGAGGGAAGCAGGGATTTGTAGAGGTGCCAGAGCTCGATTTTAAAATAGAGATAAATAATATTTTGAGCGGCATACTTTCATTGTCAACATAACAACCAAGAGATGGCGATATCTTCCATGCTACACACATTATAGGCGGTTCCCAAACAGAATGGTAAAGTTTATACTCCCCCTCCACCAACAAGCATCAATCCATGGCTTGCTCGAAACAACGAGTGCCTCCAACTAGCAACAGTCCCAGGGGGAGTTTTGTTCGCAATTATTTTGATTTGATTTGCATAAAGCATGGGACTGGGCATCCCGGTGACCAGCAATTTTCTCGTGAGTGAGGAGCGGAGTCCACTCCTCTTGAGAATAACCCGCCTAGCATGGAAGATACGGATAGCCCTAGTTGATACATGAGCTATTCAAGCATACAAAACAGAATTTCATTTGAAGGTTTAGAGTTTGGCACATACAAATTTACTTGGAACGGCAGGTAGATACCGCATATAGGAAGGTATAGTGGACTCATGTGGAATAACTTTGGGGTTTAAGGGATTGGATCCACAAGCAGTATTCCCGCTTAGTACAAGTGAAGGCTAGCAAAAGATTGGGAAGCAACCAACTAGAGAGCGACAACAGTCATGAACATGCATTAAAACTAATAAACATTGAGTACAAGCATGAGTAGGATATAATCCACCATGAACATAAATATCGTGAAGGCTATGATGATTTGTTTCAACTACATGTGTGAACATGTGCCAAGTCGAGTCACTTAAATCATTCAAAGGAGGATACCACCCCACTATACCACATCACAACCATTTTAATAGCATGTTGGCACGCAAGGTAAACCATTATAACTCATAGCTAATCAAGCATGGCATAAGCAACTATAATCTCTAATTGTCATTGCAAACATGTTTATTCATAATAAGCTGAATCAGGAACAATGAACTAATCATACTTACAAAAACAAGAGAGGTCGAGTTCATACCACCTTCTCTCATCTCAATCAGTCCATCATATATCGTCATAATTGCCTTTCACTTGCACGACCGAACGATGTGAAAATAATAAGAGTGCACGTGCATTGGACTAAGCTGGAATCTGCGAGCATTCAATAAACAGGAGAAGACAAGGCAATATGCGCTCTTGGTTAAATCAACAATAATGCACATAAGAGCCACTTCAACAATTTAATCATGGTCTTCTCCTATCGACCACCAAAGAAAAGAAAAGAAATAAAACTATTTACACGGGAAAGCTCCCAACAAGCAAAAGAAGAACGGGAAAACTTTTTGGGTTTTCTTTTTAATTATAACTACTACAGCAAGAAAAGTAAACTAACTAAAAGCTACAACTAATTTTTTTTGGTTTTTCTTAAGGTTTATTAAACACACAAGAAGAAAGCAAGAAAAGGGAAAATAAACTAGCATGGATATTACAGGAAAGAGCATGAGCACCGACAACTAGCAATGAGTGTGTAAACATAAATGTAATGGTTGTGGGAAATACGTACTCCCCCAAGCTTAGGCTTTTGGCCCAAGTTGGTTTCTTGCCACGGCTGGCCTGGCGGATATCCATAGTTGTAACTGGGGTCGTACTGAGATGAAGAAGACTCTGATTGCCACTGGTTGGCAATCATCTCCGGATCCCACTGGTAATTATACTGTCGTGGAGTTTCAAATTGTGGTTCCGGCTCCGGCTCTGTGGCTGATGTGGGGTTCCGGTACACGTGAATGGCCGCCAGCGGAACGAGATACGGACCTGCAGATAAATCAAACAAGGAAGGAACAGGCAAGGTAATAGTCTCAGGGTGATGTTTATCAAAGAACAATTTGTATTTAAGCGCCCCTTCCCTATTCTTAAAAATAAAGTCATGCGCTACCATACTCTTATAATCTAAATAAACAGTGGGCAACAATTTTTCTTCTTTTTCATAGTGCCCAATAGGTATGTTATAGTGTGCAGCAAGGTGTGAAGCGTAAATACCTCCAAAGATGGGGCCCTTTGTACGGTTCAGACTTAACCATTTGGCAATAATACCGCCCATACTAACAGTATTATCACAGAATAAACCATGGAACAAAATAATAATATCAGGAACACTAAGGTTTCCACAGTTTCCGCGACCAATTAAGCAACGACTAGCAAATATGGCAAAGTAGCGTAAAACAGGAAAATGTATGCTAGTGATTCTTGCATCCGAAACCTTCCTAGTTTCCCCTACAGTAATAGTGTCAATAAACCCATCCACATCTTTACGATGTGGTTCATCTAAACTACCCTCAAAAGGTATTTTGCAAACCTTGCAAAATTCATCTAGTGATATCTTCTTAACCACATCATATAAATGAAACTCTACTGAAGGAGGTGATTCCTTAGGATAATAGTAGAAGTTTTGCACAAAAGTATTGGCGAGTAAGAGATACTGTTCGCGTTGGTCGCGGAGGAAGTCGGTGAGGCCTGCATTCTCAGCCAATTCATAAAAATCATCATAAATCCCGGTTGCTCTCAAGAAATCATTGGAAGGCCATTCACACGGCCTAACCTCCGCAGTGCGAGGCAGATTATATTTGGGCCTCTCTGCTTCTTCACTTTTCTTTTCCTTCGAGCTTCGGCTCGATGAGCCCCTCAAAACTCTCTTCATTATTTTCTGAAAAAATCTGAAATTTTTAGTAACTTCAAATAAAAGTGAACCAAGCTCAACAAAATTGATAGCAACTACTCCTACAAGTGCCTACAGCCTATATCATGCATTAGAACTACTTGGAACCATATAAATTTGACATGCAAGCTCAAGAACATGGTCACCTAGGCAGCACAAATTTGCAATGAATAAAGCACTAGAACAAAAACTAATTAGACCAATGGAGGAGTCACATACCAAGGAACAATCCCCCAAGCAGTTTTATGAGAAGTGCTTTGAGCAAGGAGATCGAAAATCGCAGCAAAATGAGCTAGGACTCGTGCTTAAGCTAGACGGTGATTTTTTGGGAGGAAGAAGAAGTGTGTGGGTGCAGGAATAAGTGGAGGGGAGCCACCATGGGCCTACGAGGCAGGGGGCGCGCCCTGTAGGGGTGGGCACGCCCTGGACCCTCGTGGCCAGGTGCTTGCTCCCCCTGTTGTGTTCTCATTGCCAGATATTCTCAAATATTCCAGAAAAAATCATATTTCATTTTCAGGGCATTTGGAGAACTTTTATTTTTGGGGTATTTTTATATTGCACGGATAACTCAGAAAACAGACAGGAAAATGCTATTTTTACTTTATTTCAACTAAATAACAGAAAGTAAAAGGAGGGTAGAGAAGGTTGTGCTTTCTAACTTAATCCATCTCATGCTCATCAAAAGGAATCCGCTAACTAGGTTGATCAGGTCTTGTTAACAAACTCATTCCAACTAACATGGAACCGGAGAAATTTCGAATAACACTATGTTACCTCAACGGGGATATGCACATCCCCAATAATAAGAATATCATATTTCTTCTTGACAGTAGGTAGAGGAAATTCAATACCTCCAAAAATAATCGATGGAATTTTTCCAATAGAATTGATACTGTGGACTTGAGGTTGTTTCCTCGGAAAGTGTACCGTATGCTCATTGCCATTAACATGAAAAGTGACATTGCCTTTGTTGCAATCAATAACAACCCCTGCAATATTCAAAAAAGGTCTTCCAAGAATAATAGACATACTATCGTCCTCGGGAATATCAAGAATAACAAAGTCCGTTAAAATAGTAACGTTTGCAACCACAACAGGCACATCCCCACAAATACCGACAGGTATAGCAGTTGATTTATTAGCCATTTGCAAAGATATTTCAGTAGGTGTCAACTTATTCAAATCAAGTCTACGATATAAAGAGAGAGGCATAACACTAACACCGGCTCCAAGATCACATAAAGCAGTTTTAACATAGTTTCTTTTAATGGAGCATGGTATAGTGGGTACTCCTGGATCTCCTAGTTTCTTAGGTATTCCACCCTTAAAAGTGTAATTAGCAAGCATGGTGGAAATTTCAGCTTCCGGTATCTTTCTTTTATTAGTGACAATTTCTTTCATATACTTAGCATAAGGATTCATTTTGAGCATATCAGTTAATCGCATACGCAAAAAGATAGGTCTAATCATTTCAGCAAAGCGCTCAAAATCCTCATCATCCTTTTTCTTGGATGGTTTGGGAGGAAAAGGCATGGGTTTCTGAACCCATGGTTCTCTTTCTTTACCGTGCTTCCGAGCAACAAAGTCTTTCTTATCATAACGTTGATTCTTTGATTGTGGGTTATCAAGATCAACAGCAAGTTCAATTTCTACATCATTATCATTAGTAGGTTCAGCATCATCATGAACATCTTCATTAATATTTTCACTTGGTTCATGTTCATTACAAGATTGTGTTTCAGCATCAGAAATAGAAATATCATTTGGATTCTCAGGTGTTTCATCAATAGGTTCACTAGAAGCATGCAAAGCCCTATCATTTTTCTTTTTCTTCTTTTTAGAAGGACTAGGTGCATCTATATTATTTCTCTGGGAATCTTGCTCAATTCTCTTAGGGTGGCCTTCAGGATACAAAGGTTCCTGAGTCATTTTACCAGTTCTAGTAGCCACTCTAACAGCATAATCATTATTCTTACTATTTAATTCATTGAGCAAATCATTTTGAGCTCTAAGTACTTGTTCTACTTGAGTGGTAACCATAGAAGCATGTTTACTAATGAGTTTAAGTTCACCTTTAACTCTAGACATATAATCACCCAAGTGTTCAATCATATAAGCATTTTGTTTTAATTGTCTACCAAAATAAGCATTAAAATCTTCTTGCCTAATCATAAAGTTATCGAACTCATCCAAACATTGGCTAGCAAACTTAATAGGAGGGATTTTAGCTTTATCATATCTATAGAGAGAATTTACCTTTACTACCTGTGTCAGGTCATCAAGACCATGTGTTTCTTCAATAGGTGATGAATTAAGACCATAATTTTCTTCAACAGGCGGTAAATTAAGACCATGTATTTCTTCAATAGGAGGTAAATTCTTAACATCTTCAGCTTTAATACCTTTTTCTTTCATCGATTTCTTTGCCTCTTGCATATCTTCAGGACTGAGAAATAGAACACCTCTCTTCTTCGGAGTTGGTTTAGGAATAGGCTCAGGGGTTGATATGGGAAGTGTCCAATTATATTCATTTGTCAACATATTATTCAATAGAATTTCAGCTTCATCCGGTGTTCTTTCCCTGAAAATAGAACTAGCACAACTATCCAGGTAATCTCTGGAAGCATCGGTTAGTCCATTATAAAAGATATCAAGTGTTTCATTTTTCATAAGAGGATGATCAGGCAAAGCATTAAGTAATTGGAGAAGCCTCCCCCAAGCTTGTGGGAGACTCTCGTCTTCAATTTGCACAAAATTATATATATCCCTTAAAGCAGCTTGTTTCTTATGAGCAGGGAAATATTTAGCAGAGAAGTAATAAATCATATCCTGGGGACTATGCACACAACCAGGATCAAGAGAATTAAACCATATCTTAGCATCACCCTTTAATGAGAGCGGAAATATTTTAAGGATATAAAGGTAGCAAGTTCTCTCATCATTAGTGAACAGGGTGGCCATATAATTTAATTTAGTAAGATGTGCCACAACAGTTTCAGATTCATAGACATAAAAAGGATCAAATTCAACCAAAGTAATTATATCAGGATCAACAGAGAATTCATAATCCTTATGTAACGCCCACGATGCGGCTATATCTCCCACGTGTCGAGGCACGACTTAGAGGCATAACCGCATAGTGGTTTTGTCGCAAGAAGGGTCATCTTCACACAATCCCATGTAATGAACAAGAATGGGATAAAGAGTTGGCTTACAATCGCCACTTCACACAATACATGAATAAAATAACATACTTCATCCAAAATACAATCATATAGACCGACTACGGTCAAAATCCAGATGAAAATAAGACAACCCCAAATGCTAGATACCCGATCGTCCCAACTGGGCTCCACTACTGATCATCAGGAAAAGACACATAGTAACGACCACGCTCCTCGTCGAACTCCCACTTGAGATCGACGCCATCATCTGCACTGGCATCGTCGGCACCTGCAACTGTTTTGGTAGAATCTGTGAGTCACGAGGACTCAGCAATCTCACACCCGCGAGATCAAGACTATTTAAGCTTACAGGAAAGGATGGTGTAATGAGGTGGAGCTGCAGCGGCAATAAGCATAATGGTGGCTAACATACGCAAGAGAGAGCGAGAAGAGAAGCAACGAAGCGGTCGTCATCAAGCATTGACCAAGAAGTGATCCTGAACACCTACTTACGTCATGCATAACTCAGACCGTGTTCACTTCCCGGACTCCGCCGAGAAGAGACCATCACGGCTACACACGCAGTTGATGTATTTTAATTGGGTCAAGTGACAAGTTCTCTACAACCGGACATTAACAAATTCCCATCTGCCTCATAACCGCGGGCACGGCTTTCGAAAGATAATACCCTGCAGGGGTGTCCCAACTTAGCCCATCATAAGCTCTCACGGTCAACGAAGGATAAACCTTCTCCCGGAAAGACCCGATCAGTCTCGGAATCCCGGTTTACAAGACATTTCGACAATGGTAAAACAAGACCAGCAAAGCCCCCGAATGTGCCGACAAATCCCGATAGGAGCTGCACATATCTCGTTCTCAGAGCACAATGGATGAGCCAGACGTCGGGTTGGCCTAGACCCTGGTTGCCCAGGGGGCGCCGGACATCGCTCGGTTTGGGCCAGCACTCCAAGGAGCACTGGTCCGGGGGTTTAAAATAAGATGACCCTCGGGCTCGCGAAAACCCGGGGGAAAAGGCTTAGGTGGCATATGGTAAAACCAAGGTTGGGCCTTGCTGGAGGAGTTTTATTCAAGGCGAACTGTCAAGGGGGTCCCATAAATCACCTGACCGTGTAAGGAACGCAAACTCAAGGAACATAATCCCGGTATAACAGTAACTAGGGCGGCAAGAGTGGAACAAAACACCAGGCATAAGGCCGAGCCTTCCACCCTTTACCAAAATATATAGATGCATTAATTAAATAAGAGATATTTTGATATCCCAACATATCCATGTTCCAACATGGAACAAACTTCAACTTCACCTGCAACTAGCAACGCTATAAGAAGGGCTGAGCAAAAGCGGTAACATAGCCAAACAACGATTTGCTAGGAAAGGATGGTTAGAGGCTGACATGGCTAAAATGGGAGACATGATATAGCAAGTGATAGGTAGCGAGCATGGCAATAGAGCGAACAACTAGCATAGCAAAGATAGAGGTGATTTCGAGGGGTGGTCATCTTGCCTGCAAGGTTCTCAGAGTTGTCGAAAGCTTGATCCTCGTAAGCGTACTCAACAGGTTCCTCGTTCACGAACTCGTCTCCCGGCTCTACCCAAGACCAGAAAACAAGCAACGGAACCACAATCAACCACGAGAAATGCACAAGCAACATGATGCAAAACATGTATGATATGCAAGATATGATATGCAATGCATATGCGTGCTCCGGAAGGAAAATGATGAACAAGGCATTAACTTGGCAAACCAAGCATGCCACTGGAAAGATGAGATGATTTCGGTCGAAATCGATATAAAGATCACCGGAAACGGATGCACGGTTTGCAAATGGCAAGCAAAACAAGAATGACACGAATCTGCGATTAACAGCAAGGTAGCACTTAAAATGCAACAAACAACAATGCTACAGCACCCCAACATAGCAAAAAAGCATATGACAGTAATCTACAGAAGATGCTTGACAAAAGATGAACACTGAGCTACGGCTAGATCACAACATATTAAGCTCAAACAAGCATGGCAAAAGTGCAAAAGATAACAGGATCACAGACTTGGTGAAAAACTGGACATGGCAGAAAACAGCATCAGGTAGCAATGTCCAGAGCATGAAATCAACATGCTACAGGAACTTAACATAGCAAAACAGGGCATGGTAGTGCTCTACTAAAAGCACATGACAAAAGTCCCTTACTGACCATAAGCCAAAAAAGGACCAGAAGATATGATGGCAAGCATGTAAACATAGCAAGTTTCGTTATCAGGTTTCAGACTTAGCAGAAAACAGAGCATGTCAGAAGTAATAATATGTAGGCCTCTTTGTGAGCTTGATGCACACACTACAGAGCAATTAACCACAAACCAAGCACACCTACAGCAAGACGGCATGTTTATGAAGCTATCCATGGCAAGAAAAATTGCATAGCATGTATGGATCAACTACAATAAGCATGGCAAAATTGCATATCATGTTAAAAATCTGCCAGAAATATTTTATAGCAAAAGTAGAGCAAGATTGAGTCATGCTATGGCACTCCATAATTGCAAACAATTCCAGGAATGGATCAATTACAACTATATCTACAAAACATCCTTACTGAACATCTCCAAAATATGCATGGATATCTCTGTAGCATCAAGTTTACATGGCAACAAAATAACAGCAGACAAGGACTTAGAGAAATCACCAAGTCCCTGAAATCAGAAACATTACGGAGCCTACTTTGCATGCTTGTGCTAGTCACCACAGAGCTCACAAAAATACATGGACTACAACACTGGAACGATGGCATGGCATACTTCAAAACACATGTAGAGCTCATGCTCATAAGATGCACAGATTAAATGATACAAAAATGACAAATCTCCAACTTCTGTTAAGGACCAGCAGATAACAGCAACTAGCCCTCTTCCAACAGAGATTTGGGTATCAAGATGACCTCTAATGAACATGGTGCAATTGAACGAAATGTAGAGCATCACGAGACGAACAATTTGACATATTACACGGACGAATCGGAGTTACATGCAAGGATTTATGGCATCACGAACAGAGGCACATACTGAGAAAAATCCAACACTTAGAAATATTTCAGGGGGGTTTCGGGAAAGTCAACGTACTGCCTTCGATCGGATCTGGCTCAGGCCGGCGATGGCGCTCGTGGCCGGCGACGGAGGAGGAGAGGGAGGCCGCGGCCGGAGGGAGAGGAGGCGAGGTGGCCGGCGGGCGCGGCGGCGGAGGAGGCGGCGCCGGCGGCGGCAGCGCCGGGGCGGCGGTCGGGCTCGCGGCGGCGGGGTCGGTGGCGAGCGCGGCGGGTGGCCGGCGGGTCGCCGGTGACGTGGCGGGCGTGGCGGCGGCGGGCCGACCGGCGGGAGGCGCGCGCGGCGGACGGCGCGGGCTCGGGCCGCGGGGCCGGGGACGGGCTCCGGCGGGCCGCGCGGTGGAGGAGAGAGAGAGGGTGACGTGGCGCGACGCGGTTGGCTGCGGCCGGTGCGTCCGGCCGACGGCGGACGTGTCCGGCGCGGCGCGAGGAGCGGGTTAGGGTTTGTCTGCGTTTGTTTTGCGGGGGTCTCACATATAAATATGTAGAGGGAGCTAGGAGGCTCCAAATGAGGTGCGGTTTTCGTCCACACGATCGTGATCGAACGACCTAGAGCATGGAAGAGAGTTTGGTGGGTTTTGGGCTGGTTTTTGAGGGGGGTTTTGCTGGACACTCAAATGGACTTTGCGGATGCCCGGTTAACCGTTGGAGTACCAAACGACCTCCAAATGGAACGAAACTTGACCGGTGGTCTCCGGGTGGTATATTAAGGCCACTTGACAAGCCTCGGTCCATTCCGAGAAAGTTTGACACCCGCACATGAAAGAAAACAGGAGGGATGCGCCGGAGGAGATAGGAGCGCCGGATTGCAAAACGGACAACGGGGAAAATGCTCGGATGCATGAGACGAACACGTATGCAAATGCAATGCACATGATGACATGATATGAAAATGCATCACATGACAAAATGCAAAACGAAAAACAAAACCCGACCACGGAGGAAATAACATAGCACATAGCCGAAAATGGCAAGAGTCGGAGTTACAAGTATGGCAAGTTACATGCGGGGTGTTACACCTTATCAGTAACAGAGATAGGTGAAGTAGCAAAAGCAGGGTCATGTTTCATTCTAGCATTAAGAGATTGTTGCTTCCATTTAGCTAATAACTTCTTAAGATCACTTCTATCATTGCAAGCAAGAATGGCTCTAGCAGATTCTTCATCCAGAACATAACCCTCAGGCACAACAGGCAATTCATATTTATTAGGGGGAGAGTCTTCATCATCACTATCTTCAATATTATCAGTTTCAATAATTTCATTCTCTCTAGCCCTAGCAAGTTGTTCATCAAGAAATTCACCAAGTGGCACAGTATTATCAAGCATAGAAGTGGTTTCATCATAAGTATCATGCATAGCATATGTGGCATCATCAATAACATGCGACATATCAGAATGAATAGCAGAAGCGGGTTTAGGTGTCGCAAGCTTACTCAAAACAGAAGGTGAATCAAGTGCAGAGCTAGATGGCAGTTCCTTACCTCCCCTCGTAGTTGAGGGATAAATTTTTGTTTTCTCGTCTTTCAAGTTCCTCATAGTGACAAGCAGATATAAATCCCAAGTGACTCAAAGAATAGAGCTATGCTCCCCGGCAACGGCGCCAGAAAATAGTCTTGATAACCCACAAGTATAGGGGATCACAACAGTTTTTGAGGGTAGAGTATTCAACCCAAATTTATTGATTCGACACAAGGGGAGCCAAAGAATATTCTCAAGTATTAGCAGTTGAGTTGTCAATTCAACCACACCTGGATAACTTAATATCTGCAGCAAAGTATTTAGTAGAAAATTAATATTTTTGGGTTTTGTAGTGATTGTAACAGTTAGCAACGGAAAAGTAAATAAGCAAAGAACAATATGTGAAAAGCTCGTAGGCATTGGATCGGTGATGGAGAATTATGCCGGATGCGGTTCATCATGTAACAGTCATAACATAGGGTGACACAGAACTAGCTCCAATTCATCAATATAATGTAGGCATGTATTCCGAATATAGTCATACGTGCTTATGGAAAAGAACTTGCATGACATCTTTTGTCCTACCCTCCCGTGGCAGCGGGGTCCTAATGGAAACAAAGGGATATTAAGGCCTCCTTTTAATAGAGTACCGGAACAAAGCATTAACACATAGTGAATACATGAACTCCTCAAACTATGGTCATCACCGGGAGTGGTCCCGATTATTGTCACTTCGGGGTTGCCGAATCATAACACATAGTAGGTGACTATAGACTTGCAAGATAGGATCAAGAACTCACATATATTCATGAAAACATAATAGGTTCAGATCTGAAATCATGGCACTCGGGCCCTAGTGACAAGCATTAAGCATAGCAAAGTCATAGCAACATCAATCTCAAAACATAGTGGATACTAGGGATCAAACCCTAACAAAACTAACTCGATTACATGATACATCTCATCCAACCCATCACCGTCAAGCAAGCCTACAATTGAATTACTCACGCACGGCGGTGAGCATCATGAAATTGGTGATGGAGGATGGTTGATGATGACGATGGCGACGGATTCCCCTCTCCGGAGCCCCGAACGGACTCCAGATCAGCCCTCCCGAGAGGTTTTAGGGCTTGGCGGCGGCTCCGTATCGTAAAACACGATGAATCCTTCTCTCTGATTTTTTTCTCCCCGAACACGAATATATGGAGTTGGAGTTGAGGTCGGTGGAGCGTCAGGGGGCCCATGAGGCAGGGGGCGCGCCCAGGGGGGCAGGCGCGCCCCCCACCCTCGTGGACAGGTGGAGGCCCCCCTGACGTGGATTCTTCTTCCAGTATTTCTAATATTTTCCAAAAATATGTTCCGTGGAGTTTCAGGTCATTCTGAGAACTTTTGTTACTGCACATAAATAACACGATGGAAAGTCTGCTGAAAACAGCATCAGTCCGGGTTAGTTCCAATCAAATCATGCAAGTTAGAGTCCAAAACAAGGGCAAAAGTGTTTGGAAAAGTAGATACGACGGAGACATATCACCGGCGAGAGCTCTGGCGAAGCCGCGACCCCCTCTGTTTCCTTCTCCCCCTCCTCCTCACCTGACTAGCGGGGCCCGCTAGTCAGCCACTCTCTACGTGCACGAAGCGATACGAGTGGTCGCGCCCCTGGGCTTTACGCCTTCGACGTCACCCCCCCCCCCCAGTTTGTTTTATTTTTATTCAAATTCATTTGAATTTACAGAAAGCTTCAAACAGCCATAACTCTTCAACCATAAGTCCAAATGAATTTATTCTTTTTGCATTGTGTTCTTTGCAAAGAAATCTAGCAGCTCACCAAAAATGAGATTTTTCTGTGCTGCCTAGATTTTCTGGTGATTTTCAGAAGTGTTCTTAATATCTTCTTCTTGTATTTAAAATTATTTTCAGAGGGTGAGGCTTGTCTTGAGGATCACCAGAAGGCTTGTGAACCTCATCTGCACTAAGGCAAGCCACAGCAACATTTTCATGGTGTCATTTCAATATTTATGATTTTCTTACTTGAATGAAATGATTAATCCATGCATTTAAATAACTATTATGTTATTTATATTCTGTTAAGTGTTTGTTAGTTATTATGCTTGATTTACAGAATGTTTGAAACCAGCTTAGTTGGTAAAGAAGCTAAGATCTACTTGTGGTAATGATAAAATGATTTGTTATGCATATGAGTATTTACTTAAAGTTATTTTCTTGCACAAATAAAATAGTAAAATTTGCTAGAAATATTCTGTTAAGTGCTTGTTTAGCCATTTTGCTTGATTTACAGAATGTTTGAACCTAACTTGGTTGGTAAAGAAATTAGGATTTGCTTGTGGTGATGATAGTATAATTTTTGCTATGCATATGAGAAATTAATCGAAGTTATTTTCTTGCATGAGAAAAATAATGAAACTTGCTACAAAATATCTGGTTAAAGTGAGAGTTACCCTGACCAGGAAAGTAATATAAGTTGTTGATGTTTATGCTTAGTGTGAATATGGTTGACATCAGTCATTTTCGTTAATATGTGATGCATGTGTAGTATTGCATTTCATGGCATGCTATGACACCAGTCATTTTCATTTTAAGTTGAACCTGAATATAACTCAACTTGAATATATCGTTGACTAGGTCATGGTGCCGCTGAATCGAGTTTTTCCCAGTGCAACCACATTTGCCTTTGTGGGAAGGCCTTGATTCGGTCCATTGACATGCCTCTGGTCGGTGCCTCCAACTAGGGAAGGTTATGGGCATGCTTACCCTGGCCTGGTAAGCAGGCATAATCTTGTGTGCCCGTTGTTGAGATTATGGTACCGGGTCCCCGAGTGGGATCGTTTTGGCCACGACGGTGGTCGTTGTGTCTTTGGTAGACACGGGGCCACCCAGGACTAGCCCGTTGGGGATTGGGTCGGAGTGGCCGGGAGAGTCTCATGGCAATGGAGGGGTTTCGTCGAAATGTCAATGGTCCACCTGAATGGGAGTGCGAGGCCATGGGTTCCGTGGTGTGGGTACAGTGTGCTACCTCTGCAGAGTGTATAATCTATCGATAGCCGAGTCCACGGTCATGGACGCCTCGTAGTAGGTCCCACCATGAGTCAACGTTTAATAAATTTGCACACTAAGTTATGAAATTTGCACTATTGATGATGGCGGAAAGGCCATCGAGATGTTCGAGACCAAATATTGGCCGTGGTTGTGATCGCCGTAAGGATCACGAGTTACTCTTGTCAAGACCACGATGGTGATTTGTTTGTGAACCGTAAATGATCACGGTTGGTAAGTTCGTCCCGAGTGACGTTCGAGCATGATCACAGCATGTTGGACATATGGTGTTGCATTATTATCAATTGGTTAATTATCATGATATTGTTTGTCATTATGATTATGTCTGTTGTGAGCTTGCAAGTACATTCAATGTACTGACCTGGCGTATCATGCCAGGTTTCAGGAAAGTCTCGTTGGAAAGGAGTGTTGTCCGGGTCTAGATCGTGTCCACATTGGTGTCCCTGTGCTATGGAGCTTCCGCTACGACGTTGTTCCGCTGCCGCGTAGTTGTCATGATCGAGGCCCCTTTAGGTTCACTAAATAATGTACATATTGTTCAGCCGCACCATGCGTGCCGCTTGGCCTCGACATCTGTTGTAATATAAACTCTGATCCGCTAGCATCAATAAAGCGGTTGTTTTCTGTACCAAGATGTTGTGTGTTGCCAGAAGACATGGTCTCTGGGCTGGCAATGCAGGGTAAACCGGTCGCTCTGAGCCGGGGTGCCACATCATAGCAATATCAATCTCAGAACATAGTGGATACTAGGGATCAAACCCTAACAAAACTAACTCGATTACATGATAAATCTCATCCAACCCATCACCGTCCAGCAAGCCTATGATGGAATTACTCACGCACGGCGGTGAGCATCATGAAATTGGTGATGGAGGATGGTTGATGATGACGACAGCGACGGATTCCCCTCTTCGGAGTCCCGAACGGACTCCAGATCAGCCCTCCCGAGAGAGTTCCGTATCGTAAAACGCAATGAATCCTTCTCTCCGATTTTTTTCTCCCCGAACACGAATATATGGAGTTGGAGTTGAGGTCGGTGGAGCTCTAGGGGGCCCACGAGGCAGGGGGCGCGCCCCCACCCTCGTGGCAAGGGTGTGGGCCCCCTGGCCTTGATTCTTTCGCCAGTATTTTTTATTATTTCCAAAAATAATCTCCGTGGAGTTTCAGGTCATTCCGAGAACTTTTGTTTCTGCACATAAATAACACCATGGCAATTCTGCTGAAAATAGCGTCAGTCCGGGTTAGTTCTATTCAAATCATGCAAGTTAGAGTCCAAACAAGGGCAAAAGTGTTTGGAAAAGTAGATACGACGGAGACGTATCACTGTGGTGAATAAAAGTAATATTAAGACACCCAAACCTCCTGAGCAAATTAAAGTTGAACCTAGTATTGCTATGGTTAAAGATCTCTTGGCTAATAATATTGATGGGCATGTTAATTACTTCTGTGAGGAAACTTCTAGAATTGCTAGACCTGATACTAAAAATAAACATAGACCTATTGTAGGCATGCCTGTTATTTCTGTCAAAATAGGAGATCATTGTTATCATGGTTTATGTGATATGGGTGCTAGTGCAAGTGCAATACCTCATTCCTTATACAAAGAAATTATGCATGATATTGCACCTGCTGAGATAGAAGAAATTGATGTTACAATTAAGCTTGCAAATAGAGACACTATTTCACCAGTTGGGATTTTTAGAGATGTTGAAGTCTTATGTGGGAAAGTTAAATATCCTGCTGATTTTCTTGTTCTTGGTTCCCCACAAGATAGCTTTTGTCCCATCATATTTGGTAGACCCTTCTTGAATATTGTTAATGCTAGGATAGATTGCGAAAAGGATGTTGTTACTATTGGTTTGGGTGATATGTCTCATGAGTTTAACTTTGCTAAATTTCGTAGACAACCCCGTGATGAGGAATTGCCTAGAAAAGATGAAATTATTGGTCTTGCTTCTATTGTCGTGCCTCCTAGTGATCCTTTAGAACAATATTTGCTAGACCATGAAAATGATATGTTTATGAATGAAAGAACGGAAATAGATGAAGTATTCTTTAAACAGGGACCTATTTTGAAACACAACTTGCCTGTTGAAATCCTAGGGGATCCTCCTCCACCCAAAGGTGATCCCGTGTTTGAGCTTAAACCATTACCTGATACTCTTAAATATGCTTATCTTGATGAAAAGAAGATATATCATGTTATTATTAGTGCTAACCTTTCAGAGCATGAAGAAAAAAATTATTGAAAACTCTGAAGAAGCATCGTGCTGCTATTGGATATACTCTTGATGATCTTAAGGGCATTAGTCCCACTCTATGCCAGCACAAAATAAAACTGGAGAAAGATGCTAAACCGGTTGTTGATCACCAACGACGGTTCAATCCTAAGATGAAAGAAGTGGTAAGAAAATAAATACTAAAGCTTCTGGAAGCAGGTGTAATTTATCATGTTGCTGATACTCAGTGGGTAAGTCCTGTCCATTGTGTCCCTAAGAAAGGAGGTATTACCGTTGTTCCTAATGATAAAGATGAATTGATCCCGCAAAGAATTGTTACAGGTTATAGAATGGTAATTGATTTCCATAAACTAAATAAAGCTACTAAAAAAGATCATTACCCTTTACCTTTTGATGATTGCTTAAGCAACCTTGATCGAGTTTTGCAGAGATGTGAAGAAACTAACCTTGTCTTGAATTGGGAAAAGTGCCACTTTATGGTTAATGAAGGTATTGTCTTGGGGCATAAAATTTCTGAAAGAGATATTGAAGTTGACATAGCTAAAGTTGATGCTATTGAAAAGATGTCGTGTCCCAAGGACATTAAAGGTATAAGAAGTTTCCTTGGTCATGCCGGTTTTTATAGGAGGTTCATTAAGGACTTCTCAAAAATTTCTAGGCCTCTACCTAATCTCTTACAAAAAGATATCCCTTTTGTCTTTGATGATGATTGTGTAGAAGCATTTGAAATACTTAATAAAGCATTGATTTCTACACCTATTGTTCAGCCAGCTGATTGGAATTTACCCTTTGAAATTATGTGTGATGCTAGTGATTATGATGTAGGTGCTGTTCTAGGACAAAGAGTTGATAAAAGAATAAATGTTATTCAATATGCTAGTAAAACTCTAGACAGTGCCCAGAGAAATTATGCTACTACTGAAAAGGAATTTTTAGCAGTTGTATTTGCTTGTGATAAGTTCAGACCTTATATTGTTGATTCTAAAGTAACTGTTCACACTGATCATGCTGCTATTAAATACCTTATGGAAAAGAAAGATGCTAAACCTAGACTTATTAGATGGGTTTGTTGGGGAACGTAGCAAAATTTTCTACGCATGACCAAGATCAATCTATGGAGTAACTAGCAACGAGAGAGAGGGGAGTGCATCTTCATACCCTTGAAGATCGCGATGCGGAAGCGTTGCAAGAACGCGGTTGGTGGAGTCATACACGAAGCGATTCAGATCGTGGCCGAATCCGATCTAAGCACCGAACAACGGTGCCTCCGCGTTCAACACACGTGCAGCCCGGTGACGTCTCCCACGCCTTGATCCAGCTAGGGAGAGGGAGAGGTTGGGGAAGACTCCGTCCAGCAGCAGCACGACGGCGTGGTGGTGGTGGAGGAGCGTGGCACTCCAGCAGGGCTTCGCCAAGCACTGCGAGAGACGAGGAGGGAGAGGGGTAGGGCTGCGCCAAGAGAGAGGGAGACTCGTGTCTGTGGCAGCCCCAAAACCCCCACTATATAGAGGGAAGGGGAGGGGTTGCGCCCCCATCTAGGGTTCCCCCCCTAGGGGTGGCGGGCAGCCCTAGATGCATCTGAGGGGGCGGCCAGAGGGGGAGAGAGGGGGGCGCACCCTAGGTGCGCCTTAGGCCCATCTGAGCCTAGGGTTTTCCCCCTTCCCCCCTTCCCTGCGCCTTGGGCCTCTTGTGGAAGGCGCACCAGCCCACCTAGGGGCTGGTCCCTTCCCACACTTGGCCCACGCAGGCCTCCGGGGTTGGTGGCCCCTCCCGGTGGACCCCCGGAACCCTCCGGTGGTCCCGGTACATTACCGGTGACGCCCGAAACTCTTCAAGTGGCCAAAACCTCACTTCCTATATATTATTCTTTACCTCCGGACCATTCTGGAACTCCTCGTGATGTCCGGGATCTCATCCGGGACTCCGAACAACATTCGGTAACCACGTATATCTATTCCCTATAACCCTAGCGTCATCGAACCTTAAGTGTGTAGACCCTACGGGTTCGGGAACCATGCAGACATGACCGAGACGTTCTCCGGCCAATAACCAACAGTGGGATCTGGATACCCATGTTGGCTCCCACATGTTCCACGATGATCTCATCGGATGAACCACGATGTCGGGGATTCAATCAATCCCGTATACAATTCCCTTTGTCAATCGGTATGTTACTTGCCCGAGATTCGATCGTCGGTACCCCAATACCTCGTTCAATCTCGTTACCGGCAAGTCACTTTACTCGTTCCGTAATGCATGATCCCGTGACTAACTACTTAGTCACATTGAGCTCATTATGATGATGCATTACCGAGTGGGCCCAGAGATACCTCTCCGTCATACGGAGTGACAAATCCCAGTCTCGATTCGTGCCAACCCAACAGACACTTTCGGAGATACCTGTAGTGTACCTTTATAGCCACCCAGTTACGTTGTGACGTTTGGTACACCCAAAGCATTCCTACGGTATCCGGGAGTTGCACAATCTCATGGTCTAAGGAAATGATACTTGACATTAGAAAAGCTCTTAGCAAACGAACTACACGATCTTGTGCTATGCTTAGGATTGGGTCTTGTCCATCACATCATTCTCCTAATGATGTGATCCCGTTATCAATGACATCCAATGTCCATGGTCAGGAAACCATAACCATCTATTGATCAACGAGCTAGTCAACTAGAGGCTCACTAGGGACATGTTGTGGTCTATGTATTCACACATGTATTACGGTTTCCAGTTAATACAATTATAGCATGAACAATAGACAATTATCATGAACAAGGAAATATAATAATAACCATTTTATTATTGCCTCTAGGGCATATTTCCAACAGTCTCCCACTTGCACTAGAGTCAATAATCTAGTTCACATCACTATGTGATTGCAATGAATCCAACACCCATGGTGTTTTATCATATCACGCTTGTGAGAGAGGTTATTAGTCAACGGGTCTGAACCTTTCAGATCCGTGTGTGCTTTACAAATCTCTATGTCATCTCCTAGATGCAGCTACCACGCGCTATTTGGAACTATTCCAAATAACTGCTCTACTATACGAATCCGGTCTACTACTCAGAGTCATCCAGATTAGTGTCAAAGTTTGCATCGGCGTAACCCTTTACGACGAACTCTTTTACCACCTCCATAATCGAGAAAATTTCCTTAGTCCACTAGTTACTAAGGATAACCTTGACCGCTGTCCTATGATCCATTCCTGGATCACTCTTGTACCCCTTGACTGACTCATGGCAAGGCACACTTCAGGTGCGGTACACATCATAGCATACTGTAGAGCCTACGTCTAAAGCATAGGGGACGACCTTCGTCCTTTCTCTCTCTTCTGCCGTGGTCAGGTATTGAGTCTTACTCAATACTCACACCTTATAACACAGCCAAGAACTCCTTCTTTGCCGATCTATTTTGAACTCCTTCAAAATCTTGTCACGGTATGTATTCATTTGAAAGTACTATTAAGCGCTTTGATCTATCCTTATAGATCTTGATGCTCAATGTTCAAGTAGCTTAATACAGGTTTTCCATTGAAAAACACTTTTCAAACAACCCTATATGCTTTCCAGAAATTCTACATCATTTCCGATCAACAATATGTCAACAACATATACTCATCAGAAATTCTATAGTGCTCCCACTCACTTCTTTGGAAATACAAGTTTCTCATAAACTTTGTATAAACCCAAAATCTTTTATCATCTTATCAAAGCGCATATTCCAACTCCGAGATGCTTACTCCAGTCCTTAGAAGGATCGCTGGAGCTTTGCATACTTGTTAGCATCTTTCAGGATTGACAAAACCTTCTGGTTGTATCACATACAACCTTTCCTCAAGAAAATCGTCGAGGAAACAATGTTTTGACATCCTATCTGCAAGATTTCATAAATAATGCAGTAACTGCTAATATAATTCCAACAGACTCTTAGCATCGCTACGAGTGAGAAAGTCTCATCGTAGTCAACTCCTTGAACTTGTCGGAAAACATCTTAACGACAAGTCGAGCTTTCTTAATGGTGACACTTACCATCATTGTCCGTCTTCCTTTTAAAATCCATCTGTACCCAACAGCCTTACGACCATCAAGTAGTTCTTCCAAAGTCTATACTTTGTTTTCATACATGGATCCTCTCGGATTTTATGGCCTCGAGCCATTCGTCGGAATCCGGGCCCACCATCGCTTCTCCATAGCTCATAGGTTCATTGTTGTCTAGCAACATGACTTCCAAGACATGATTACCGTACCACTATGAAGTAGTACGCATCCTTGTCGACCTACGAGGTTTGGTAGTGACTTGATCTGAAGTTTCATGATCACTATCATCAACTTCCACTTCAATTGGTGTAGGCTCCACAGGAACAACTTCCTGTGCCCTGCTGCACACTAGTTGAAGTGACGGTTCAATAACCTCATCAAGTCTCCACCATCCTCCCACTCAATTCTTTCGAGAGAAACTTTTCCTCGAGAAAGGACCCGATTCTAGAAACAATCCCTTTTGCTTCCGGATCTGAGACAGGAGGTATACCCAACTGTTTTTGGGTGTCCTATGAAGATGCATTTATCCGCTTTGGGTTCGAGCTTATCAGCCTGAAACTTTTCACATAAGCATCGCAGCCCCAAACTCTTAAGAAATGACAGCTTAGGTTTCTCTAAACCATAGTTCATACGGTGTCGTCTCAACGGAATTGCGTGGTGCCCTATTTAAAGTGAATGCGGTTGTCTCTAATGCCTAACCCATAAACGATAGTGGTAATTCGATAAGAGACATCATGGTATGCACTATATCCAATAGGGTGCAGTTATGATGTTCGGACCCACCATCACACTATGGTGTTCCAGGCGGTATTAGTCGTGAAACAATTTCCACAATGTCTTAATTGTGTGCCAAACTCGCAACTCAGATATTCATCTCTATGATCATATCATAGACATTTTATCCTCTTGTCACGACGATCTTCAACTTCACTCTGAAATTACTTGAACCTTTCAATAATTCAGACTTGTGTTTCATCAAGTAAATATACTTAGCATCTACTCAAATCATCTGTGAAGTAAGAACATAACGATATCCACTGCGTGCCTCAGCACTCATTGGACTGCACACATCAAAATGTATTACTTCCAACAAGTTGCTCTCTTGTTCCATCTCACTGAAAACGAGGCCTTTCAGTCATCTTGCCCATGTGGTATGATTTGCATGTCTCAAGTGATTCAAAATCAAGTGAGTCCAAATGATCCATCTGTATGGAGTTTCCTCATGCATGTATACCAATAGACATGGTTCGCATGTCTCAATCTTTTCAAAAACGAGTGAGTCCAAAGATCCATCAACATGGAGCTTCTTCATGCGTTTTATCCCAATATGACTCAAATAGCAGTGCCACAAGTATGTGGTACTATCATTACTATCTTATATCTTTTGGCATGAACATGTGTATCACTACGATCGAGATTCAATAAACCATTCATTTTAGGTGCAAGACCATTGAAGGTATTATTCAAATAAAAGAGTAACCATTATTCTCCTTAAATGAATAACCGTATTGCGATAAACATAATCCAATCATGTCTATGCTCAACGCAAACACCAAATAACAATTATTTAGGTTTAACACCAATCTCGATGGTAGAGGGAGCATGCGATGCTTGATCACATCAACCTTGGAAACACTTCCAACACATATCGTCATCTCATCTTTAGCTAGTCTCCGTTTATTCCGCAGCTTTTATTTCGAGTTACTAACACTTAGCAACCGAACCGGTATCTAATACCCTGGTGCTACTAGGAGTACTAGTAAAGTACACATTAATATAATGTATATCCAATATACTTCTGTCGACCTTGCCAGCCTTCTCATCTACGAAGTATCTAGGGTAGTTCTGCTTCAGTGACCGTTCCCCTCATTTCAGAAGCACTTAGTCTCGGGTTTGGGTTCAACCTTGGGTTTCTTCACTAGAGCAGCAACTGATTTGCCGTTTCATGAAGTATCCCTTCTTGCCCTTGCCCTTCTTGAAACTAGTGGTTTTACTAACCATCAACAATTGATGCTCCTACTTGATTTCTACTTTCGCGGTGTCAAACATCGCGAATAGCTCAAGGATCATCATATCTATCCCTGATATGTTATAGTTCATCACGAAGCTCTAGTAGCTTGGTGGCAGTGACTTTGGAGAACCATCACTATCTCATCTGGAAGACAACTCCCACTCGATTCAAGCGATTGTAGTACTCAGACAATCTGAGCACATGCTCAACGATTGAGCTTTTCTCCCTTAGTTTGTAGGCTTAAGAAACTTGTCGGAGGTCTCACACCTCTTGACGTGGGCACGAGCCTGAAATCCCAATTTCAGCCCTTGAACATCTCATATGTTCCGCGACGTTTCAAAACGTCTTCGGTGCCTCAATTCTATACCGTTTAACATTACGCACTGAACTATCACGTAGTCATCAAAACGTGTATGTCAGATGTTCGCAACATCCACAAACGACGCTCGAGGTTCAGCACACCGAGCGGTGCATTAAGGACATAAGCCTTCTGTGCAGCAATGAGGACAATCCTCAGTTTACGGACCCAGTCCGCATAATTGCTACTATCAACTTTCAACTAAATTTTCTCTAGGAACATATCTTAAACAGTAGAACTAAAGCGTAAGCTACGACATAATTTGCAAAGACCTTTTGACTATGTTCATGATAATTAAGTTCATCTAATCAATTATTTAATGAACTCCCACTCAGATAGACATCCCTCTAGTCATCTAAGTGATACATGATCCGAGTCAACTAGGCCGTGTCCGATCATCACGTGAGACGGACTAGTCATCATCGGTGAACATCTTCATGTTGATCGTATCTACTATACGACTCATGTTCGACCTTTCGGTCTCTTGTGTTCCGAGGCCATGTCTGTACATGCTAGGCTCGTCAAGTCAACCTAAGTGTTTCGCATGTGTAAATCTGGCTTACACCCGTTGTATGCGAACGTTAGAATCTATCACACCCGATCATCACGTGGTGCTTCGAAACAACGAACCTTCGCAACGGTGCACAGTTAGGGGGAACACATTCTTGAAATTTTAGTGAGGGATCATCTTATTTATGCTACCGTCGTTCTAAGCAAATAAGATGTAAACATGACAAACATCACATGCAAATCATAAAGTGACATGATATGGCCAATATCATCTTGCGCCTTTTGATCTCCATCTTCGAGGCGCGGCATGATCACCTTCGTCACCGGCATGACACCATGATCTCCATCATCATGATCTCCATCATCGTGTCTTCATGAAGTTGTCTCGCCAACTATTACTTCTACTACTATGGCTAACGGTTAGCAATAAAGTAAAGTAATTACATGGCGTTTTCATTGACACGCAGGTCATACAATAAATTAAGACAACTCCTATGGCTCCTGCCGGTTGTCATACTCATCGACATGCAAGTCGTGATTCCTATTACAAGAACATGATCAATCTCATACATCACATATATCATTCATCACATCCTTTTGGCCATATCACATCACATAGCATACCCTGCAAAAACAAGTTAGACGTCCTCTAATTGTTGTTGCATGTTTTACGTGGCTGCTATGGGTTTCTAGCAAGAACGTTTCTTACCTACGCAAAAGCCACAACGGTGATATGCCAATTGCTATTTACCCTTCATAAGGACCCTTTTCATCGAATCCGATCCAACTAAAGTGGGAGAGACAGACACCCGCTAGCCACCTTATGCATCAAGTGCATGTCAGTCGGTGGAACCTGTCTCACGTAAGAGTACGTGTAAGGTCGGTCCGGGCCGCTTCATCCCACAATGCCGCCGAATCAAGATAAGACTAGTAACGGTAAGAAAATTGAACAAAATCAACGCCCACAACAACTTGTGTTCTACTCGTGCACAGAAACTACGCATAGACCTAGCTCATGATGCCACTGTTGGGGAACGTAGCAGAAATTCAAAATTTTCTACGCATCACCAAGATCAATCTATGGAGTAACTAGCAACGAGAGAGAGGGGAGTGCATCTTCATACCCTTGAAGATCGCGATGCGGAAGCGTTGCAAGAACGCGGTCGGTGGAGTCGTACACGAAGCGATTCAGATCGCGGCCGAATCCGATCTAAGCACCGAACAACGGTGCCTCCGCGTTCAACACACGTGCAGCCCGGTGACGTCTCCCGCGCCTTGATCCAGCAAGGGAGAGGGAGAGGTTGGGGAAGACTCCGTCCAGCAGCAGCACGACGGCGTGGTGGTGGTGGAGGAGCGTGGCACTCCAGCAGGGCTTCGCCAAGCACTGCGAGAGACGAGGAGGGAGAGGGGTAGGGCTGCGCCAAGAGAGAGGGAGACTCGTGTCTCTGGCAGCCCCAAAACCCCCACTATTATAGGAGGAGGGGAGGAGGGTGCGCCCCCATCTAGGGTTCCCCCCCTAGGGGTGGCGGCCAGCCCTAGATGCATCTGAGGGGGCAGAGGGAGAGGGGGGCGCACCCTAGGTGGGCCTTAGGCCCATCTGAGCCTAGGGTTTTCCCCCTTCCCCCCTTCCCTGCGCCTTGGGCCTCTTGTGGGAGGCGCACCAGCCCACCTAGGGGCTGGTCCCTTCCCACACTTGGCCCACGCAGGCCTCCGGGGTTGGTGGCCCCTCCCGGTGGACCCCCGAAACCCTCCGGTGGTCCCGGTACATTACCGGTGACGCCCGAAACTCTTCCGGTGGCCAAAACCTCACTTCCTATATATTATTCTTTACCTCCGAACCATTCCGAAACTCCTCGTGACATCCGGGATCTCATCCGGGACTCCGAACAACATTCGGTAACCACGTATATCTATTCCCTATAACCCTAGCGTCATCGAACCTTAAGTGTGTAGACCCTACGGGTTCGGGAACCATGCAGACATGACCGAGACGTTCTCCGGCCAATAACCAACAGCGGGATCTGGATACCCATGTTGTCTCCCACATGTTCCACGATGATCTCGTCGGATGAACCACGATGTCGGGGATTCAATCAATCCCGTATATAATTCCCTTTGTCAATCGGTATGTTACTTGCCCGAGATTCGATCGTCGGTATCCCAATACCTCGTTCAATCTCGTTACCGGCAAGTCACTTTACTCGTTCCGTAATGCATGATCCCGTGACTAACTACTTAGTCACATTGAGCTCATTATGATGATGCATTACCGAGTGGGCCCAGAGATACCTCTCCGTCATACGGAGTGACAAATCCCAGTCTCGATTCGTGCCAACCCAACAGACACTTTCGGAGATACCTGTAGTGTACCTTTATAGCCACCCAGTTACGTTGTGACGTTTGGTACACCCAAAGCATTCCTACGGTATCCGGGAGTTGCACAATCTCATGGTCTAAGGAAATGATACTTGACATTAGAAAATCTCTTAGCAAACGAACTACACGATCTTGTGCTATGCTTAGGATTGGGTCTTGTCCATCACATCATTCTCCTAATGATGTGATCCCGTTATCAATAACATCCAATGTCCATGGTCAGGAAACCATAACCATCTATTGATCAACGAGCTAGTCAACTAGAGGCTCACTAGGGACATGTTGTGGTCTATGTATTCACACATGTATTACGGTTTCCAGTTAATACAATTATAGCATGAACAATAGACAATTATCATGAACAAGGAAATATAATAATAACCTTTTTATTATTGCCTCTAGGGCATATTTCCAACAGGGTTCTCTTGCTACAAGAATTTGATTTGCATATTATTGATAGAAAGGGAGCTGAGAACCCCGTTGCAGACAACTTGTCTAGGTTAGAGAATGTTCTTGATGACCCACTACCTATTGATGATAGCTTTCCTGATGAACAATTAGCTGTCATAAATGCTTCTCGTACTGCTCCATGGTATGCTGATTATGCCAATTACATTGTTGCTAAATTTATACCACCTAGTTTCACATACCAGCAAAAGAAAAGGTTTTTGTATGATTTAAGACACTACTTCTGGGATGACCCACACCTTTATAAAGGAGTAGATGGTGTTATTAGACGTTGTATACCTGAGCATGAACAGGAACAGATCCTACGCAAGTGTCACTCCGAAGCTTATGGAGGACACCACGCTGGAGATAGAACTGCACATAAGGTATTGCAATCCGGTTTTTATTGGCCTACTCTCTTCAAAGATGCCCGTAAGTTTGTCTTATCTTGTGATGAATGTCAAAGAATTGGTAATATTAGTAGACGTCAAGAAATGCCTATGAATTATTCACTTGTTATTGAACCATTTGATGTTTGGGGCTTTGATTATATGGGACCGTTTCCTTCCTCTAATGGGTATACACATATTTTAGTTGTTATTGATTACGTTACTAAGTGGGTAGAAGCTATTCCAACTAGTAGTGCTGATCATAACACCTCTATTAAGATGCCTAAAGAAGTTATTTTTCTGAGGTTTGGAGTCCCTAGATATTTAATGACTGATGGTGGTTCACATTTTATTCATGGTGCCTTTTGTAAAATGCTTGCTAAGTATGATGTTAATCATAGAATTGCATCTCCGTATCACCCACAGTCTAGTGGTCAAGTAGAATTGAGTAACAGAGAGCTCAAATTAATTTTGCAAAAGACTGTTAATAGATCTAGAAAGAATTGGTCCAAGAAACTTGATGATGCATTATGGGCCTATAGAACTGCATATAAAAATCCTATGGGTATGTCTCCGTATAAAATGGTTTATGGAAAAGCATGTCACTTACCTCTCGAACTAGAACATAAGGCATATTGGGCCATTAAAGAGCTCAATTATGATTTCAAACTTGCCGGTGAGAAGAGGTTATTTGACATTAGCTCACTTGATGAATGGAGAACCCAGGCCTACGAAAATGCCAAACTGTTTAAAGCAAAAGTTAAAAGATGGCATGACAAAAGGATACAAAAGCGTGAGTTTAATGTAGGTGATTATGTGTTGCTATTCAACTCTCGTTTAAGATTTTTTGCAGGAAAACTTCTCTCTAAATGGGAAGGTCCTTACGTTATCGAGGAGGTCTATCGTTCCGGTGCCATAAAAATCAACAACTTCGAAGGCACAAATCCGAAGGTGGTGAACGGTCAAAGAATCAAACATTATATCTCTGGTAATCCTATAAATGTTGAAACTAATGTTATTGAAATCGTAACCCCGGAGGGATACATAAGGGACACTTTCAAGAACGCTTCAGACTCCGAAAAGGAATAGGTACGTGGTATGGTAAGGAAACCGACTCCAAAATAGTTCTAATGGTAATTTTTCTCCGTTTTGGAATATTTAAGAAAATAGGAAAATAAGAAGTAGTCCGGGAAGGACACGAGGCTTCCACGAGGGCGGAGGGCGCGCCCTACCCCCCTGGGCGCGCCCTCTGCCTCGTGGGCACCTCGTGTGCTCTCCGGACTCCGTTTTCTTGCACAGTACTTCTTTTGGTCAGTAAAAATTCATTATATAACCTCCCGAAGGTTTTGACCATCGTATCATGCAAATATCCTCTATTTTCGTTTCGAGTTGTTTTCTGCCAGAGTTGTCAAGGCCAGGCATCATGTCGTCCCCCTCCTCCAACAATGGTGAAAACGATGCTTGGCTAATGAAGATAGAGCTGAAGAGAGAAGAACCCGGGGAGATCAACAAGGATGATGGGATCAAGAAGGCCATGGAGGACCAAGTTCCGGCAGCAGAAGATGAAAACATCCTCCAACCTCATCACAATCTTCTTACCCAAACGGAGATTGAAGCTTTCAAGATGATTGAGTTAGCTCGTATACAAAACAAGTATCTCACACGTGAAAATATTTTGTTGAAGGAGCATATTATCACACTCAAGGGCATTATCCGCAAATTTGAGGATCTCCTACGCTCGATGTGCGACTATCCATCATCACCACCGTCTTCTTCACCAGCAAAGGAGACATAATCACATGGGTATGGGCACTCCCCTTGGCAACTGCCAAGCTTGGGGGAGGTACCCCGGTATCGTATCACCATCACGCTCCTACCTTTACCGTTTTTCTTAGTTCGATCCTTTTGGTAATATCTTGATCTAGTAGAATAAAGTTTTAGTATGATCTAGTTTTGAGTTTTGCCTTATGATCCTTCTATGTAATCGAGTCCGTGAGCTATATATAATAAAGATTAGTGTTGAGTCAAGGGCTTGATTTACTTTGCTTTGATCTTGAGGGAATAAAAGAAAAAGAAAGAATAAAAAGAAGTAAAGAGATCATGTTGATCTTATGGAGAGTAATGACTTCACATATAAAGAGTATGATGAATAAAAGTTGTTGAGAGTTGTCAAGCATAGTTTTGGTCATCGTTGCAATTAATAGGAAGTAATCAAGAAAGAGAGGTTTTCACATATAAATATACTATCTTGGACATCTTTTATGATTGTGAGCACTCATTAAAGTATGACATGCTAAAGAGTTGATGTTGGACAAGGAAGACAACGTAATTGGTTATGTTTTCTTATATCCGAAATAAAGTATATTGTCATGGATCATCCAACATGTTGAGCTTGCCTTTCCCCCTCATGCTAGCCAAATTCTTTGCACCAAGTAGAGATACTACTTGTGCTTCCGAATATCCTTAAACCCAGTTTTGCCAAGAGAGTCCACCATATCTACCTATGGATTGAGTAAGATCCTTCAAGTAAGTTGTCATGTTGTATTGCAATAAAAATTGCTCTCTAAATATGTATGATTTATTAGTGTGGATAAAATAAGCTTTATACGATCTTGTGATGTGGAAGAAATAAAAGCGACGGACTGCATAATAAAGGTCCATATCACAAGTGGCAATATAAAGTGACGTTCTTTTGCATCAAGATTTCGTGCATCCAACCCTAAAAGCACATGACAACCTCTGCTTCCCTCTGCGAAGGGCCTATCTTTTACTTTTGTCTTATACCTTATGCAAGAGTCATGGTGATCTTCACCTTTCCTTTTTACATTTTATCCTTTGGCAAGCACCTTGTGTTGGAAAGATCCTGATATATATCCAATTGGATGTAAGTTAGCATGAATTATTATTGTTGACATTACCCTTGAGGTAAAAGGTTGGGAGGCAACACTATAAGCCCCTATCTTTCTCTGGGTCCGATTAAGACTCCATAACCATAAGTATTGCGTGAGTGTTAGCAATTGTGAAAGACTAAATGATAGTTGAGTATGTGGACTTGCTGAAAAGCTCTTATATTGACTCTTTCCAATGTTATGATAAATTGCAATTGCTTCAATGACCGAGATCATAGTTTGTTAGTTCTCAATGAAGTTTCTGATTCATATTTGACATTGTGAATAGATTATTACTTGAGCATAAGAATCATATGACAATACCTATATATGTTGCTGTTACAAGAATGATCATGATGCCCTCATGTCTGTATTTTATTTTATCGACACCTCTATCTCTAAACATGTGGACATATTTATCGTTATCGGCTTCCGCTTGAGGGCAAGCGAGGTCTAAGCTTGGGGGAGTTGATACGTCCATTTTGCATCATGCTTTTATATCGATATTTTATTGCATTATGGGCTGTTATTACACGATATGTCACGATACTTATGCCTGTTCTCTCTTATTTTACAAGGTTTACATGAAGAGGGAGAATGCTGGTAGCTGGAATTCTGGGCTGGAAAAGGAGCAAATATTAGAGACCTATTCTGCACAGCTCCAAAAGTCCTGAAACTTCACAGAAGTTATTTTTGGAATTAATAAAAAGTACTGGCAAAAGAATCCACCAGAGGGGGCCCACACCCTGGCCACGAGGGTGGGGGCGCGCCCTACCCCCCTGGGCGCGCCCCTACCTCGTGGGCCCCCTGGCAGGCCTCCGGTGCCCATCTTCTGCTATATGAAGTCTTTTACCCTGGAAAAAATCATAAGCAAGCTTTCGGGAAGAAACTCTGCCGCCACGAGGCGGAACCTTGGCGGAACCAATCTAGGGCTCCGGCAGAGCTGTTCTGCTGGGGAAACTTTCCTCCGGGAGGGGGAAATCATCGCCATCGTCATCACCAACGATCCTCTCATCGGCAGAGGGTCAATCTCCATCAACATCTTCACCAGCACCATCTCCTCTCAAACCCTAGTTCATCTCTTGTATCCAATCTTTGTCCCAAGGGTTGCTAGTAGTGTTGATTACTCCTTGTAGTTGATGCTAGTTGGTTTATTTGGTGGAAGATCATATGTTCAGATCCTTTATGCATATTAATACCCCTCTGATTATGAACATGGATATGATTTGTGAGTAGTTACGTTTGTTCCTGAGGACATGGGAGAAGTCTTGCTATAAGTAGTCATGTGAATTTGGTATTCGTTCGATATTTTGATGAGATGTATGTTGTCTCTCCTCTAGTGGTGTTATGTGAACGTCGACTACATGACACTTCACCATTGTTTGGGCCTAGAGGAAGGCATTGGGAAGTAATAAGTAGATGATGGGTTGCTAGAGTGACAGAAGCTTAAACCCTAGTTTATGCGTTGCTTCGTAAGGGGCTGATTTGGATCCATATGTTTCATGCTATGGTTAGGTTTACCTTAATACTTCTTTTGTAGTTGCGGATGCTTGCAATAGAGGTTAATCATAAGTGGGATGCTTGTCCAAGAAAGGGCAGCACCCAAGCACCGGTCCACCCACATACCAAATTATCAAAGTAACGAACGCGAATCATATGAGCGTGATGAAAACTAGCTTGACGATAATTCCCATGTGTCCTCGGGAGCGCGTTTCTCTATATAAGAGTTTGTCCAGGCTTGTCCTTTGCTGCAAAAAGGGTTGGGCCATCTTGTTGCACCTTATTTACTTTCATTACTTGTTACCTGTTACAAATTACCTTATCACAAAACTATCTGTTACCGATAATTTCAGTGCTTGCAGAGAATACCTTGCTGAAAACCGCTTATCATTTCCTTCTGCTCCTCGTTGGGTTCGACACTCTTACTTATCGAAAGGACTACGATAGATCCCCTATACTTGTGGGTCATCACTTTCCGATCTATTTTTCATCACTTTTGTTTTCAGATCTATATTCCAAAAACCCAAAAATACTTTACTGCATTTTTTATTTCCATATTTTATTTCGTGTTTTATTCAGATCTATTTATCCAAACTCATGCTATTTAATCTATCTTTTTACCGAGGAGGGATTGACAACCCCTCTTACACGTTGGGTTGCGAGGTTTTGTTCTTTGTGTGCAGGTACCATTTACATAGTGTTGCTTGGTTCTCCTACTCGTTCGATAACCTTGGTTTCATAACTGAGGTAAATACCTACCGTAGTTGTACTACATCATCCCTTCCTCTTTGGGGAAATACCGACGCATTTTAGATTTTCCTTATTTTGAAACTTCAGAATGTTTAATAGATCAAACCATGGGTCCAATCAAAAAATCATTTCCGGCGACGAAACCTTCGAAACTAGATCCCATGTTGATATGTTCTGACGACTTTTTTTCATGCAAATAGTTACGGTTGGGCTAAGTAAGTTATTAGGTATGAAGATTGTCTAGTATCATGCTACTTACACATGAGTTACCGTGGTACATTTTCAACAACATGAGTTATCGGGAGGGGGGTATGTTTTCAAACAACTTCCTCTCCTCCAACCACCCCTAGATCAAACTTACCGTGGTATTTATATGTAAGTTAACACCTCCCCCACCTCTCGGTAAAGTTATCATGGTGTTTGCGCATGAACTATCAGGTTTGGGGTGTCTAAATTATCATGATATTTATGCTGAAGCTATCGGGGATGTCTTCAACAACTTTTTCTCCCGGGTCAAAGTTATCACGGTGTTTGTGCGTGAATTAACAGATCTGTGGTGTGTAAATTATCATGTTGTTTATGCAGAAGCTATTTGGGGGGGCTTCAACAATTTTTCTCTCGGGTCAAAGTTATCATGGTGTTTGTGCATGAGTTATCAGGTCTGTGACGTGTAAATTATCATGTTAATTTGCATAAGCTACCAGGCGTGTATTATACCACATGCAGCCAGGTAACTACGAAAATGAACCATGTTGATAACTATAGTACATTTGGCCCAATAACTGCATAGTAACCATATTGATAACTATAGTACATCTAGCCCGATAACTACAAAATAATCATGCTGGTAACTATAGTACATCTAGCCCGATAATTACAAAATAACCATGTTGGTAACTATAGTACATCTAGCCCGATAACTTCAAGAAGCTACCGCCATCTTGTCTTACTGAGCTGGACACAAACCTTAACAAAACTTAAAGCACCAAAAAGCAGAGCGCTCCCGCCGGCAAGCGCCGGGATCCACTGCGCACCCATGGTGATAAGGCCACCAGAGACGTGGTAGATCGACGGTGCTGCCGACGGGAGGTAGAAATCCTAGCCGCCTTTTCGTTTGATGAGGTGAGACTCATGGGACTGCATGACATTCTATGTTATTTACACACAAGTTGCCGGATATATTGTTTCTAACATTTTTCAAGGATCGAAGCAATCATTATGTTTGTACGTAGACTATCAGGTCTACGATTTATAAATTATCGTATTATTTCCATAGAAGTTAATAGTGTATGTTGCAAAACAACTTTTCTTTCCGGGTCAAAGTTACTGTAGTATTTCCACGTAAATTAACGGGATCGCGGTGCGTAAAAATACCGTGATATTTATATAGAAGTTACCCAAGCATATTTTCAACAACTTGATTTTTCTTGGGACAAATTACCAATAAAATTGTTTGTATGTATGCCTAATTCCGCAAGTAATATGTACGTAATGATAGACTAGAGAAGCTCAACAAAAGAAAAGAAAGCGGAAAAGCTATTTTCCATACCATCAATAAAACAACTAGTCTAATGTTGTATAGCTATTTTAAAGCCAGACGGGTCAATAAAACAACTAGTCTGATGTTTTCCTCAATTTCGTATTAGAAATGATATAGAAGAAGTTACCTACACCCAGTCATCAAAGGAATTTAGTCGGCCTGGTTGTAATCCTAGTAAGTCATCTAGTAAGTCATAGGCTCAAATCCCACTAGCATCCACTTTTTCTTTCCTTTTTCTCTCGCATTTAGTATAGCTGGTCAAATAGTACACTTGGTTCAAAATTTGTAGCAACGAAGCATTAGCGAGCTGGTCGTTGACCATGTAGTCGTTCGAAGCACCCACGGTTCGAATCCTACAGAGGCATGTATTTTTGCGGGCGGGAAGCTGTCACCTGACGATGATGAAATCCGTCGTGCGGATCTAAGGCAAACTGCCAGTCGGCAGGATTTTAGTATTCTCGAAAAGAAATAATAATCCTGCACCCTTAAGCTCTCAACCCAGATTAAACACTGCCACTTCCACGAATTACACATGTTTGACCATAAAAGAAATAATAATCCTGCACTTGAGTTCAACCAACAACAAAAGAGATGAAAGTGCAGCCATGTGTTCAAGATTATAGTATAAACTTAAGTTAGCGTTCACCTGGCAATGTGTTCGTTTGACACGAAATATTATGACTTCTCCTTTGATGACCAAGGATGTATAAATGGTTGTCATGTTCTCATCATCCTTGACTCTAAGGGTTGAATGGTTTTCATGTCCTCGTAGGGGGACGATGGACCAGGCTTGCCTACGTGCTCCCATCCATGCTCGGCTCCATCTATTGTTCATCCAATGCCACAACCGTGAATATGTACTCCGTCCTTACGTGGGTATGTGCTCAAACAACCTCCGGCATTGACGTGAGGATGGTCGATGATGTGTGTTCTGCCGGCCACGCCGTTTTGCAAGCCACGGTCATGAGCGTGTATGTTGTGCGGGTCATCTCAAGTAACCTTCTGCATCGATGCGAGGACCATCTATGCCGCATGTCGTGTCGGTCTCTTTGCGCAGGTCCGCCGCGAGCTGGCGAGGGCCGCCGCTGGGGCTTGTCGTGCCCGTCACGTCGCCGTGCACGCCACGGTCGTGAATGTGTACGCCGTCTCTTTTTTTTTTTGCAGGCATGTGTACACCGTCTTTGCCCGGGTTAGATCGCACGGCTCCCCTCTGTCGAGAAGGACATACGGTGGTTGTTCCAGTACTACAGGGAAAATGGAGGGAAGTATGGAAAAAAAACTTGTAAGAGAGAGAAATACGGAAGATTTTGTGTTATCTCTTCGGTGAAAAAGGGACGTGTGGAGGAGAAAAATTGGTGTGGCCGTTGGATGGAAAATAAGTGTATATAAGGAGCAGGCAAGCCTCGTCCGGGTATGATGGGTTGGAACCGGACAATCTAATCGGGGGAGGTACTTTGCTAACGGGGATCAGAGGGACCTGCTCTTACCATAAATGGCAGAGCGCTAGCGGGTTAGCAGACGCGTCAAAAGAATTACTCGTCTTTCCCAAGCTTCCGAGTTCCCTGCTAGTAGCCGCCGCCGCCCGCCGTGCACATCCCCATGGCCGCTTCCCCTCCTCCGACAAAAGGGCAGTCTAACTCGATCGATACGCTCAATCGCTGTCTGCTCGATTCAACCGGGGACACCGAGATCACACCGAGCGAGACTGAACTCGGCAATATGGAGATGGCTGGAGACAAAGGTTGCTCCGCCGACACCCACTTGATTCCGGAGGTCAAGGTCGTCGGCGCTGAAGACGGGAATCCCTCCTCCAGCCGACAGATGCCAAAGTCGGAGGAGTATTTAACCAAAAACTACCATAATTGACGGAAATGTGATGAAAAACTACCACTCTACGATTTTGTGTGAAAAACTACCAAATTTGTCCAAAACCGTGGCAAAAAACTACCAAGTCGCGAAAGCGCTCGCTTCGCCCGCGCTAACCCCGAATCTGACCGGTTGGGCCCGCGAATCAGTTGTCACGCTGGCGAACGGACGGCCGCCGCGCGTTGACGGCCGTTAACGGCCCGTCCGCTGTCGGAACGGCGGCTGTCGGTGGGCCAATAAGTGAGAGCGAGCTCGGCCACTCGCTCAGTCTCTTCCTCCTCGCTCGCTCTCACTCATCCTCATCCTCTCCCTCTCCCTGGTGCTCTGAGCTAGGTCAGCCTATCACCGTCGCCGCCGCGGCCATTGCTGCCGGTAGAAGTTGAGGATGCCGGCCTGGAATGACGAGGAGAGCTCGGACGAGGACATCAACATGGTTTCAATGGATCCTCAGCTCTTTATAAGTGCATAATGGTGGAACAGAGTTAGGATTAGGGTTAGTTCATCCAAATTGGAGATTCCAAGTTGCTTTTGGTTTGATTCGAAGTTTCTTTTGCAGGAAACCCCTGACAGTGTGGTGGAACCATCTTTCTGTGGTTCTTACACTGAATCTGAGCCGACGTGCATGATGCATCATCAGAGGCCGAAGAAGATGGTGGCTTTTGAAGGTGCTTTGACTGGGAGGCGATTCCTGGGTTGTCCTGTGCAGCAGGTATCTTGTTTTGCTGGTGGAGATGTGTGATGTGTTTTGCTGCTGGAGATGTGTGGTGCAGCATGTGGTGCAGAGATGTGTGATGTGCAGAGATGTGTGTTGTAGTTTAGAACTGAAACTTGAAAGTGCCATACATATGGAAGCTATATGTGAAAGTTGTTGGGAATCGTAGCATAATTTAAAATTTTCCTACGCTCACCAAGATGCATCTATGGAGTCTACTAGCAACGAGGGGAAAGGAGTGGATCTACATACCCTTGTAGATCGCGAGCGGAAGCGTTCCAATGAACGTGGATGACGGAGTCGTACTCGCCGTGATCCAAATCACCGATGACCGAGTGCCGAACGGACGGCACCTCCGCGTTCAACACACGTACGGTGCAGCAACGTCTCCTCCTTCTTGATCCAGCAAGGGGGGAGGAGAGGTTGATGGAGATCCAACAGCACGATGGCGTGGTGGTGGATGTAGCGGGTCTCCGGCAGGGCTTCGCCGAGCTTCTGCGAGAGAGAGAGAGGTGTTGCAGGGGAGGAGGGAGGCGCCCAAGGCTTAGATCTTGCTGCCCTCCCTTCCCCCCACTATATATAGGGCCAAGGGAGAGGGGGGGGCGCAGCCTTGCCCCTTCCTTCAAGGAAGGGTGCGGCCAGGGGGGAGTCCTTCCCCCCCAAGGCACCTCGGAGGTGCCTTCCCCCTTTAGGACTCTCCCTTCTTTCTTATCTCTTGCGCATGGGCCTCTTGGGGCTGGTGCCCTTGGCCCATATAGGCCAAGGCGCACCCCTTACAGCCCATGTGGCCCCCCGGGGCTGGTGGACCCCCTTGGTGGACCCCCGGACCCCTTTCGGCACTCCCGGTACAATACCGATAAAGCGCGAAACTTTTCCGGCGACCAAAATAAGACTTCCCATATATAAATCTTTACCTCCGGACCATTCCGGAACCTCTCGTGACGTCCGGGATCTCATCCGGGACTCCGAACAACTTTCGGGTTTCCGCATACATATATCTCTACAACCCTAGCGTCACCGGACCTTAAGTGTGTGGACCCTACGGGTTCGGGAGACATGCAGACATGACCGAGACGCCTCTCCGGTCAATAACCAACAGCGGGATCTGGATACCCATGTTGGCTCCCACATGTTCCACGATGATATCATCGGGTGAACCACGGTGTCGAGGATTCAATCAATCCGTATGCAATTCCCTTTGTCAATCGGTATGTTACTTGCCCGAGATTCGATCGTCGGTATCCCAATACCTAGTTCAATCTCGTTACCGGCAAGTCTCTTTACTCGTACCGCAATGCATGATCCCGTGACTAACGCCTTAGTCACATTGAGCTCATTATGATGATGCATTACCGAGTGGGCCCAGAGATACCTCTCCGTTTACACGGAGTGACAAATCCCAGTCTCGATCCGTGCCAACCCAACAGACACTTTCGGAGATACCCGTAATGCACCTTTATAGTCACCCAGTTACGTTGTGACGTTTGGCACACCCAAAGCACTCCTACGGTATCCGGGAGTTGCACGATCTCATGGTCTAAGGAAAAGATACTTGACATTGGAAAAGCTCTAGCAAACGAAACTACACGATCTTTTATGCTATGCTTAAGTTGGGTCTTGTCCATCACATCATTCTCCTAATGATGTGATCCCGTTATCAGTGACATCCTATGTCCATAGTCAGGAAACCATGACTATCTGTTGATCAACGAGCTAGTCAACTAGAGGCTTACTAGGGACAGGTTGTGGTCTATGTATTCACACATGTATTACGATTTCCGGACAATACAATTATAGCATGAATAATAGACTATTATCATGAACACAGAAATATAATAATAACCATTTATTATTGCCTCTAGGGCATATTTCCAACAGTCTCCCACTTGCACTAGAGTCAATAATCTAGTTACATTGTGATGAATCGAACACCCATTGCGTCCTGGTGTTGATCATGTTTTGCCCTAGGGAGAGGTTTAGTCAACGGATCTGCTACATTCAGGTCCGTGTGTACTTTACAAATGTCTATGTCTCCATTTTGAACACTTTCACGAATGGAGTTGAAGCGACGCTTGATATGCCTGGTCTTCCTGTGAAACCTGGGCTCCTTCGCAAGGGCAATAGCTCCAGTGTTGTCACATAAGAGAGTCATTGGGCCCGACGCATTGGGAATCACCCCTAGGTCGGTAATGAACTCCTTCATCCAGACTGCTTCCTGTGCTGCCTCCGAGGCTGCCATGTATTCCGCTTCACATGTAGATCCCGCCACGACGCTTTGCTTGCAACTGCACCAGCTTACTGCTCCTCTATTCAAAATATACACGTATCCGGTCTGTGACTTCGAGTCATCCGGATCTGTGTCGAAGCTAGCGTCGACGTAACCCTTTACGACGAGCTCTTCGTCACCTCCATAAATGAGAAACATATCCTTAGTCCTCTTCAGGTACTTCAGGATATTCTTGACCGCTGTCCAGTGTTCCTTGCCGGGATTACTTTGGTACCTTCCTACCAAACTTACGGCAAGGTTTACATCAGGTCTGGTACACAGCATGGCATACATAATAGACCCTATGGCCGAGGCATAGGGGATGACACTCATCTCTTCTATATCTTCTGCCGTGGTCGGGCATTGAGCCGTGCTCAATTGCACACCTTGCAATACAGGCAAGAACCCCTTCTTGGACTGATCCATACTGAACTTCTTCAATATCTTGTCAAGGTATGTACTCTGTGAAAGACCAATGAGGCGTCTTGATCTATCTCTATAGATCTTGATGCCTAATATGTAAGCAGCTTCTCCAAGGTCCTTCATTGAAAAACACTTATTCAAATAGGCCTTTATACTTTCCAAGAATTCTATATCATTTCCCATCAATAATATGTCATCCACATATAATATGAGAAATGCTACAGAGCTCCCACTCACTTTCTTGTAAACACAGGCTTCTCCATAAGTCTGTGTAAACCCAAACGCTTTGATCATCTCATCAAAGCGAATGTTCCAACTCCGAGATGCTTGCACCAGCCCATAGATTGAGCGCTGGAGCTTGCATACTTTGTTAGCATTCTTAGGATCGACAAAACCTTCCGGCTGCATCATATACAACTCTTCCTTAAGGAAGCCGTTAAGGAATGCCGTTTTGACGTCCATCTGCCATATCTCATAATCATAGTATGCGGCAATTGCTAACATGATTCGGACGGACTTCAGCTTCGCTACGGGTGAGAAAGTCTCATCGTAGTCAACCCCTTGAACTTGTCGATAACCCTTAGCGACAAGTCGAGCTTTGTAGATGGTCACATTACCATCTGCGTCCGTCTTCTTCTTAAAGATCCATTTGTTTTCTATGGCTCGCCGCTCATCGGGCAAGTCAGTCAAATTCCATACTTTGTTTTCATACATGGATTCTATCTCGGATTTCATGGCTTCTAGCCATTTGTCGGAATTCGGGCCCGCCATCGCTTCTTCATAGTTCGAAGGTTCACCGTTGTCTAACAACATGATTTCCAGGACAGGGTTGCCGTACCACTCTGGTGCGGAACGTGTCCTTGTGGACCTACGAAGTTCAGTAACTTGATCTGAAGCTTCATGATCATCATCATTAACTTCCTCCCCAGTCGGGTAGGCACCACAGGAACATTTTCCCGCGCTGCGCTACTTTCCGGTTCGGAAGGGGTGACTATCACCTCATCAAGTTCCACTTTCCTCCCACTCAATTCTTTCGAGAGAAACTCCTTCTCTAGAAAGGACCCGTTCTTGGCAACAAAGATCTTGCCTTCGGATCTGAGGTAGAAGGTATACCCAATAGTTTCCTTAGGGTATCCTATGAAGACGCATTTTTCCGATTTGGGTTCGAGCTTTTCAGGTTGAAGTTTCTTGACATAAGCATCGCATCCCCAAACTTTTAGAAACGACAGCTTAGGTTTCTTCCCAAACCATAATTCATACGGTGTCGTCTCAACGGATTTAGACGGTGCCCTATTTAAAGTGAATGCGGCAGTCTCTAAAGCATAACCCCAAAATGAGAGCGGTAAATCGGTAAGAGACATCATAGATCGCACCATATCCAATAGAGTGCGATTACGACGTTCGGACACACCATTTCTCTGAGGTGTTCCAGGCGGCGTGAGTTGTGAAACTATTCCACATTTCCTTAAGTGTGTACCAAATTCGTGACTTAAATATTCTCCACCACGATCTGATCGTAAGAATTTTATTTTCCTGTCACGTTGATTCTCGACTTCACTCTGAAATTCCTTGAACTTTTCAAAGGTTTCAGACTTGTGTTTCATTAGGTAGACATACCCATATCTACTTAAATCATCAGTGAGAGTGAGAACATAACGATATCCTCTGCGAGCCTCAACACTCATTGGACCGCACACATCGGTATGTATGATTTCCAATAAGTTGGTTGCTCGCTCCATTGTTTCGGAGAACGGAGTCTTGGTCATCTTACCCATGAGGCATGGTTCGCACGTGTCAAATGATTCATAATCAAGAGACTCCAAAAGTCCATTTGCATGGAGCTTCTTCATGCGCTTGACACCAATGTGACCAAGGCGGCAGTGCCACAAGTATGTGGGACTATCGTTATCAACTTTACATCTTTTGGTATTCACACTATGAACATGTGTAGCATCACGTTCGAGATTCATCAAGAATAAACCATTGACCAGCGGGGCATGACCATAAAACATATCTCTCAAATAAATAGAACAACCATTATTCTCAGATTTAAATTAGTAGCCATCTCGAATTAAACGAGATCCAGATACTATGTTCATGCTCAAAGCTGGCACTAAATAACAATTATTGAGGTTTATAACTAATCCCGTGGGTAGATGCAGAGGTAGCGTGCCGACGGCGATCACATCGACCTTGGAACCATTCCCGACGCGCATCGTCACCTCGTCTTTTGCCAGTCTCCGTTTATTCCGTAGTTCCTGATTTGAGTTACAAATATGAGCAACCGCACCGGTATCAAATACCCAGGAGCTACTACGAGTACTGGTAAGGTACACATCAATTACTTGTATATCACATATACCTTGGGTGTTGCCGGCCTTCTTCTTGTCCGCTAAATATTTGGGGCAGTTCCGCTTCCAGTGACCACTTCCCTTGCAATAAAAGCACTCAGTCTCGGGCTTGGGTCCATTCTTTGACTTCTTCCCGGTAACTGGCTTACCGGGCGCGGCAATTCCCTTGCCGTCCTTCTTGAAGTTCTTCTTACCCTTGCCCTTCTTGAACTTAGTGGTTTTATTCACCATCAACACTTGATGTTCCTTTTTGATCTCCCCTTCCGCTGATTTTAGCATTGAATATACCTCGGGAATGGTCTTTTCCATCCCCTGCATATTGTAGTTCATCACAAAGCTCTTGTAGCTTGGTGGAAGCGACTGGAGGATTCTGTCAATGACCGCGTCATCCGGGAGATTAACTCCCAGCTGAGACAAGCGGTTGTGCAACCCAGACATTCTGAGTATGTGCTCACTAACAGAACTGTTCTCCTCCATTTTACAGCTGAAGAACTTGTCGGAGACATCATATCTCTCGACCCGGGCATGAGCTTGAAAAACCAGTTTCAGCTCCTCGAACATCTCGTATGCTCCATGTTTCTCAAAACGCTTTTGGAGACCCGGTTCTAAGCTGTAAAGCATGCCGCACTGAACGAGGGAGTAATCATCAGCACGCTGCTGCCAAGCGTTCATAACGTCTTGGTTCTCAGGGATTGGTGCTTCACCTAGCGGTGCTTCTAAGACATAATCTTTCTTGGCAACTATGAGGATGAGCCTCAGGTTCCGGACCCAGTCCGTATAGTTGATGCCATCATCTTTCAGCTTGGTTTTCTCTAGGAACGCGTTGAAATTGAGGACAACGTGGGCCATTTGATCTACAATACATAATGTAGAGATTTTAGACTAAGTTCATGATAATTAAGTTCATATAATCAAATTATTTAATGAACTCCCACTCAGACAGACATCCCTCTAGTCATCTAAGTGAAACATGATCCGAGCTCAACTAGGCCGTGTCCGATCATCACGTGAGACGGACTAGTCAAGATCGGTGAACATCTCCATGTTGATCGTATCTTCTATACGACTCATGCTCGACCTTTCGGTCCTCCGTGTTCCGAGGCCATGTCTGTACATGCTAGGCTCGTCAAGTCAACCTAAGTGTATTGCGTGTGTTCCGAGGCCATGTCTGTACATGCTAGGCTCGTCAACACCCGTTGTATGCGAACGTAAGAATCTATCACACCCGATCATCACGTGGTGCTTCGAAACGACGAACCTTCGCAACGGTGCACAGTTAGGGTGAACACTTTCTTGAAATTATTATAAGGGATCATCCTACTTGCTACCGTCGTTCTAAGCAAATAAGATGCAAAAACATGATAAACATCACATGCAATCAAATAGTGACATGATATGGCCAATATCATCATGCTCCTTTGATCTCCATCTTCGGGGCACCATGATCATCTTCGTCACCGGCATGACACCATGATCTCCATCATCATGATCTCCATCATTGTGTCTTCATGAAGTTGTCACGCCAACGATTACTTCTACTTCTATGGCTAACCGTTTAGCAACAAAGTAAAGTAAATTACATGGCGTTATTCAATGACACGCAGGTCATGCAAAATAATAAAGACAACTCCTATGGCTCCTGCCGGTTGTCATACTCATCGACATGCAAGTCGTGATTCCTATTACAAGAATATGATCAATCTCATACATCACATATATCATTCATCACATCTTCTGGCCATATCATATCACATATATCACTTGCTGCAAAAACAAGTTAGACGTCCTCTAATTGTTGTTGCAAGTTTTTACGTGGTTTGTAGGTTTCTAGCAAGAACGATTTCTTACCTACGTATGACCACAACGTGATTTGCCAATTTCTATTTACCCTTCATAAGGACCCTTTTCATCGAATCCGTTCCGACTAAAGTAGGAGAGACAGACACCCGCTAGCCACCTTATGCAACTAGTGCATGTCAGTCGGTGGAACCTGTCTCACGTAAGCGTACGTGTAAGGTCGGTCCGGGCCGCTTCATCCTACAATGCCGCCGAAACAAGAAACGACTAGTAGCGGCAAGAAGAATTGGCAACATCAACGCCCACAACTTCTTTGTGTTCTACTCGTGCATAGTAACTACGCATAGGCCTGGCTCATGATGCCACTGTTGGGAATCGTAACATAATTTAAAATTTTCCTACGCTCACCAAGATGCATCTATGGAGTCTACTAGCAACGAGGGGAAAGGAGTGGATCTACATACCCTTGTAGATCACGAGCGGAAGCGTTCCAATGAACGTGGATGACGGAGTCGTACTCGCCGTGATCCAAATCACCGATGACCGAGTGCCGAACGGACGGCACCTCCGCGTTCAACACACGTACGGTGCAGCAACGTCTCCTCCTTCTTGATCCAGCAAGGGGGGAGGATGAAAGATCGTGGATGTCGCCTAGAGGGGGGGGGTGAATAGGCGCTTTAAAATAATTACGGTTTAGGCTTGAACAAATGCGGAATAAACCTAGCGGTTAATTTGACAAGCACAAAACCTACAACAACTAGGCTCACCTATGTGCACCAACAACTTATGCTAAGCAAGATAAACAACTAAGTGATAGCAAGATATATGACAAGAAACAATATGGCTATCACAAAGTAAAGTGCGTAAGTAAAGGGTTCGGGTAAGAGATAACCGAGGCACGCGGAGACGACGATGTATCCCGAAGTTCACACCCTTGCGGATGCTAATCTCCGTTTGGAGCGGTGTGGAGGCACAATGCTCCCCAAGAAGCCACTAGGGCCACCGTAATCTCCTCACGCCCTCGCACAATGCAAGATGCCGTGATTCCACTAAGGGACCCTTGAGGGCGGTCACCGAACCCGTACAAATGGCAACCCTTGGGGGCGGTCACCGAACCCGTACACTTTGGCAACCCTTGGGGGCGGTCACCGGTACCCGTCAAATTGCTCGGGGCGATCTCCACAACCTAATTGGAGACCCCGACGCTTGCCCGGAGCTTTACACCACAATGATTGAGCTCCGAACACCACCAACCGTCTAGGGCGCCCAAGCACCCAAGAGGAACAAGCTCAAGGGCACCAAGCACCCAAGAGTAATAAGCTTCTCAACTTGTAACTTCCACGTATCACCGTGGAGAACTCAAACCGATGCACCAAATGCAATGGCAAGGGCACACGGAGTGCCCAAGTCCTTCTCTCTCAAATCCCACCGAAGCAACTAATGCTAGGGAGGAAAATGAGAGGAAGAACAAGAAGGAGAACACCAAGAACTCCAAGATCTAGATCCAAGGGGTTCCCCTCACAAAGAGGAGAAAGTGATTGGTGGAAATGTGGATCTAGATCTCCTCTCTCTTTTCCCTCAAAAACTAGCAAGAATCCATGGAGGGATTGAGAGTTAGCAAGCTCGAAGAAGGTCAACAATGGGGGAAGAACACGAGCTCAAAGGATAAGGTTCAATGGGGAAGAAGACCCCCTTTTATAGAAGGGGAAAAATCCAACCGTTATGTGCTCAGCCCGCACACGAGCGGTACTACCGCTCCACGAGCGGTACTACCGCTCTGGCGGAAGAAGCAGGGAAAAGGAGCAACCAAACATGAACCTTGGGGCGGTAGTACCGCTTATAAGCGGTACTACCGCGCACCCCAGCGGTACTACCGCTGGAGGAGCAGAACACGGGACCAAAAATGCAGCAGCGGTACTACCGCCCGACCGGAGCGGTACTACCGCTTATAGGCGGTACTACCGCCCATCAGGGCGGTACTACCGCTTATAGGTGGAACTGCCGTGCCTTACTGCCGTGCAACTACTGCAAAACTCGACACGAAAAATGCAAGACCCAAAATCGAGGCGGTACCAGCGCGGAACCGTAGCCGTACTACCGCTTATGGCCATAGGCGGTACTACCGCTTTGGACAGCGGTACTACCGCTTGGGGTGATAAGCGGTACTGCCGCTCTGGCCGCGGTACTACCGCTAGGAAACCAATACTGCCATAACTTCTGCATATGAGCTCCGAATTGAGCAAACTCAAGCTTGTTGGATTGAGAAAGACGAGTAGCATCAAAACAGCGACTGGTTGTAGTAAGAAGAGGCAGGGGAGGTATGCCAAAAAAATAGAGGAGTGAAACCTCCAACCGAGAAGAACCGGCATAACTTCCAACATCGAAAACATCATAGAAGATGCGAGTGAACTCCGTTTTCGATGAACTCGAGCTTGTCATCAAGATGACCATAAGCTCCAAAACTCACAAAGAGAAGAACCAAACAAGAACCAACAAAGATGATGCAAGGATGCAATGGTTTGAGCTCTCTATGAACGATACGATCAAGCTACTCATCGAGAGCCCCCCTTGATAGTATGGCAATCGATCCTATAACCCGGTCTCCCAACTACCATCATGAGACCGGTAAAATAGAAAACCTATCAAGAGCAAACCTTTGCCTTGCACATGGTCCACTTGAGCTAGATGATGACGATCTTGACTCCCTCAAGTTGGACCACCTTTCTTGGTTGTGTTGGCTCGATGAAGACTAGTTGATTGCTCCCCCATACTCCACTATGGGTGAGCCACTCTTCCGCACATCTTCACTAGTCCATTGTCACCATGATGGACGGCAAGCTTCAAGCATTTGATCTCTTCATGATGCTTCACTTGAACTTGCGCACCGCAACATCTTCACAAGTCCATTGTCGCCACAATGGACGGCAAGCTTCAAGCATTTGATCTCTTCATGATGCTTCACTTGAACTTGCACACCGCAACCTAACCCCACAAAGAACTCTCACAAAGATCATGGGTTAGTACACAAAGCGTAATCGACAATGCTTACCACACCATGGGATCGCTTGATCCCTCTCGGTACATCTTGTGCGCTTTGTGTGTTGATCAACTTGATTCACTCTTGACTTAGTCTTGATCAACCTTGACTCTTTCCAACTCTCTTCATTTGGATGATGTCTTGAAGGTAAACATGAATGATCACACAATCTTCTTCTTCAAGACATGCTTGCAATAAGTTCTACTCTCACATGACCAATCTTTGGATAATTCCTTAATAACACCTTGGTCACCACATAAACTCATGACCAATCTTTGGATAATTCCTTAATAACACCTTGGTCACCACATAAACTCCTTGAAACCAACACATGGACTTCAAGAAAAGCCTATGGACAAATCCTTCAAATATAACTCAAGGCAACCATTAGTCCATAGAGATTGTCATCAATTACCAAAACCAAACATGGGGGCACCGCATGTTCTTTCAATCTCCCCCATTTTGGTAATTGATGACAATCATTTTCAAGAGAGTTTATATAAGGAATTATGCATCACCATGTAATGCAACAACCAATAATGCATGCGTATGAGATGCAAATGCTTAGGAACAAAACCAAAGCAAAGAGAAAACTCTGAAGACTTCTCCACAAAACTCTCTGAAACTTCTCCCCCATTGGCATCGATTGCCAAAATGGGCGAAAAGCTTAGAAGGCCAATATAAAAAGTGTTCCTCCATAAATTGTGTATTTCTCAACAAGAGAGTGGAATGCAATACACATGTCCAACGGTAAATACATGGAGGAAGACAAACTATATTGAGGCCCAAAGATTGCACAAGATTGATATGGCACAAAGACATACCAAAGAGAGAAACAAGCAATCAAGCAATCAAAAGATACCAATTGAAGCAGGCAATCAACGGATATCAATTGAGCCAACTAGACCAATGATCCTACATGCCACATGAAAGAAAGAAATTATGATATGAGCAAAGGAGTGTTCTAGAGAAACTAGAGAAGCTCCCCATGATTTGTGCACAATTTAGTTTTGTAATTGGATACAACAAGCACAAAATAGGATCGTCACTCCCCCAAGATCAATAGAACCTCACGACAAGTGCAAGATAGCAACATAGTGTTCTAAAGACACTAGTGAAGCTCTCCATGATTTGTGCACTCCTTACAATATTTGCATTAGGATACCAAGTGCACAAAATCGGATCATCACTCCCCGAAAATCAATAGAAACTCACAACAAGTGCAAGTGAGCATGTAGGAAACAAAGCCTAGCACTTGCAACAAACAAATGGTTGAGCAACATATAAAAGAGGCAACTTAAGAGTAGGCTCAACCAAAATGATGTGTGTGAGTCATGGCAAAGCACTTGAGAAGACTAATGTACGAATGAGCATTAAGCATCAACATAGTCTTGGATAGTGGAGATACAAGGTGCATGACATGTCCTCCCCACACACACCAAACTAGCAAAAGGGTTCACAAGCATACTAAAAATGCAAAATGAATAACCAACACTTGTGATAACCCATGGTGAAGATAGAAGATGAATGCCTCATCAAGACGAGGGATACCAATTAAGATGGCAAAAGCCTCGTAGAGATAAGCATGAGGAAAATAATCTTCACCACACAGGAGTGCATCAAGATGCAACGAGATAAGACATGCACTCAAGGCAAAAGCTTTCACGGAGCCACCAAAGAAATAACAAGAAAGACAAGGTGGACGTGAAAGAAAGGATATCATCTAGAGATGTAATTTCCCTCAAGTGTATAAGGTTCTAGGTAGACGAGATCATGATGATATATATCTACAAAGAAGGATGTACACCCGAAATAGTTACAACACGAAGGAACAAGATATCCAAAAGGAAGTCATAGATATACCAATAAGATATTTGCTTGGAAGCATAGCACATGGCTAGATATGGTCTTATTGTACATAAATGAATTCCTACCACACAATCATCAAAGACATCACAACTAGCAACAAGAGATCATTGTCGGGATGCTTTGAGAAAGGAAACAAGTATCACAAGAGAGAATGAATAACATGCCATGATGCAACCTACACAAGGTTGATACAAGAAATGTGTGCATGAAGTATATGAAGATACTTGTTACCGAGTTGACATTGGAAGGATGTAGTAGATACCAATTGAAGGTACAAAGTAGTTCATTGATCATCCTAGCTTGACTCCAAAGATCACATGGTGACAACACCTTCCTTGTGAGTGAGCCGAGCATCCAATGCATCTCCAATTGTTCCTAGAACAACAACACAAACAAAATGGTACCCAAACTCATTGGGACCAAAGAGTTAGAAACACCAACAATACATAGGACAAACTCCACATAAATATGTGCATATAGAAATGGAAATGAAATTCATGCACATCTCATCCAATTTGAGACTTGGTGGAGTTTCCCCTATATATTGGGTCAAGAGAGAAAGCATGCCAAGGAAACTACATGAAGTTAATATGCATGCTCAAGACTTTCAAGAACCGATACCAAAATACAAGGAAATACCAAGTGAAAAGAATACCAAATGGAGAAATCATCACTTGGAAGATATCATTAAAAGATACATCAAGGAATGAGATATCCATTGGAACCCACAAAATGATATCAAACTCCCAAAAGAGAGGATGGTTCCAAACAAACCAAGATCTCTACAAAGTTTCATGATGGCACAAGTACCAAAAAGAAACGGCTTGCCGTCCACCAACACACACTTAAAATGGATCACAAGTTTAGTGTTTTATAGAAAATAGGATAGCTCCCCCACGAGTTGTGCATTATAGAGAATTTGCATTGAATACAAAATGCACAAGCTAGGATCACCACGTTCACTATATCAAGGAAAACACTAGACATGATCAAGAAAACAACAAGATCCTCAAGCGGCACTGAAGGCAATGGGAGTTGGCACAAACTTGGCAAGAGATAAGGAAAACAAAAGCAAACGCCAACGTGAAGATGATCAATAATTTCTACCACACATAAGTGAGTACCGATTGTCAAAAGACAAGAAGTACTTGGAAATAATTTCCGTTGGTAGATAACAATGATATCCAACATCATCTTCACACCAAACACAAGCAAATTGCAACTTGTAGAGCTAACATGCCACCTAGGAACAAGATAATTTACAATATCAACTCTAGGTGACAATATCTCAAATGTACACATTTTCTAGGCTAGCAATATACACATAGCATATTACTCCCCCATAATGTGATACCAATTAAGGATAAACAAGAGGCAAATAAACGGATCCAACAAGAGATAATTAATGGACTATTTAGAATTTGAATTTCTCATGAGAAGACATACCACATAGCAACTAGATAATCTTGAAATATCAATACTAGATGGTATTACTCATGTACACACATTTATAGGATTGTGAGGTGCACAAAGCACATCACTCCCCCATAATGGGATATTCCATTAATCTCTCACAAGAGCCAACTAAGATACAAACAAGATGCACAAAGGCTCAACGACGACACACATGTACATGAAGTGCAAACCAACATACCTATACTTGATTACTCAAGATAAGCAATTTGGAGACACAATCATATACAACCACATGCAAGGAACAAAACCAAAACATGCAACGGGGGCAAGTAACTTTCAATGTAAGCAATTTAAGTACAAGTTACCGCAAGGAGGCACATTGGATATAAGATATAAACTTGATGATTCAATTGACTTGGCTTGAGACAATAAGAATGATGAAGTCCCCTTAATTCTTCATAATGTAGCCAAGTCTCCAATGCCCTCCAACAACACCTATTGATCAAGTATGAGCTAGTTGGTCCCCAACCAAGTTGGGTCCTAAGAGGTTAGTCACAATAGGCTTGGCTACCCAAATGGTTCTTTTCTTGACACCACTTTGAGTACCAACAAATTTGGCAAACACATTGCCAACCTTATCCTTCCCAAGAGAATAGACATCATCAATAATAATTGGGTTGGATAAGTTACCACTAGTGCATGAAGAAGCGACGTGACCTTTTTCACGACATAGGTAGCAACGCCTACTCTTTACTTTCTTCTCACTTGATTTCTCAACTTGAGAAGCATTAGCTTGAGTTTTCTTGGGAAGAGGCCTTTCTTCAACTTGAGGTTGAGAATGAGAGTGAACTTGTGGCCGCTTCCCTTGTTGCTTATTACTAATGGCCTTCTTCTTCAATGGGCAAGATCTAACATGATGCCCTTCTACTTTGCACTTGAAGCAAACAATCTTGGCCGAATTCTTGACTTGTTCTTGGCCCTTCTTTTTGTTCATCTTGGACTTCTTCTTCTTGTTGGAGTTGAATCCAAGTCCACCTTTGTCATTGGGGGATTTTTGCACTCTCAAGATGTTGTTGAGTGTAAATTTCCCTTCATGACTCTTTTCCAAGTCTTTCTTCAAAGAAGTGACTTGGGCCTTGAGCTCTTTGATTTCCTCTACATGGTTAGTCTCAACACAAGTACTAGAGGAAGTATAAGCTTCATCGTTAGAGCAACAAGGCAAGGAAAGCAATTCATCACAAGATGTACCAACATTGTGAGTAGATGAATTACAAGGACTAGCACATGGCAATATAGCATTTTGACTAGAAGTAGTGCTAGTATCCACATGAGGCTCACTAGATGTTACCTTAGCAATCATGGCCCCATGAGCTATCTTTAGCACATTATGGGATACTAGAAGATCATCATGAGAGCTTGAGAGATTTTCATGGCTTTCTTCCAATTTCCCATAATTGCTAGATAGCAACTCAAGTTGAGCCCGTAGCTCAACGTTCTCCTTCAAAATGGATGCTTCACAAGTAATAGAGTTAGTAGCACAAGCATCATCAATAATAGCAAGAGGAGAAGGCAACTTTACAAGCTCTTTTGAATATGAAGCTTTAAGTTGAGCATAAGACTCGGTGAGTTTGATGAGCTCACTCTCAATGACCCTTGAGCCATTTTCGAGGTGCTCAAAGTCCTCAAGGAGTTTAGCATGCGCAACTTCAAGCTCCTCATTTTTAGTTTCAAAATCATTGGCCACCTCAAGAGCTCTATCACGAGATTCCCTCACTCTAGATAATTCTAGAGCAAAAGTCTCCTCAAGAGATTCCTTGGTGGTTTGTTCAAGTTCAAGAGCTTGAGAGAGGTCCGCAATCTCATTAGCGTAATCACGCTCATGACCTTCCATTTTATCAATGGTGACCTCATGCTCCTCAAGACGAGATTCCAACTCATCAATATATTTCTTGCCCTCGATAGCAATAGACATGATTTCCATGAAGTTGGAACGAGCAATTTTATTCTTAAGAAGAGCTTTAAAAATTATTTCCCCCTTAACTTTTAAGGAGGCAACATCATCATTCTCTTCATCAAAATCGACATCATCATCACTCTTGCCATCATCAATATTATCACAAGATATATTGGGATTTAAAGTGGGAGATACCTTTGAAGCCTTGGCCATAAGGCAAAAAGCAATAGATGATGATGTGGGATCCCTTGAAGCACCCTTCAAGACCACATCTTGTTCCATGGAGTGTTGGGTTTCCTCTACATTGTTAGCACAACAATTCGAGGAAATAGATACATTTTCATCATGGCAACAAGACATAGCAAGCATATCATCATGAGATTTGAGCAAGCAATTTCTACATGATATGCAAGAACTTTTAACACAAGCATGTGAAACATTTAGAGTGCTCGAAGTGTTAAAGTCCAAAGAAGGACCATTGCAATAAGATAGTGATGAAGAATCACCAAGAACAAGCACACTATCATCATTGCAATGACCACCACTACTCACCCTAACATTACCTTGTGGCAATCCACATATAGGTGAAGTAGAAGAAGTTGAGAAGGCAACACGGCCGGAGGTGGAGGGAGAACAATCATCCCCACAAATCTTGGACACACCATATTTATCTTGAAGCTTTGTCCATAACTCATGAGCATCCCGGAACGGCATGAGTTGAAATATAACTACATTGCTCAAAGCATCGAAAAGCACATTAGAAGCTTGAGCATTGAGATAAGAGTTTTTCTCATCCTCTAAAGATAATCTTTGGGGATCCTTTGGAGGAGAAAAACCCATATCTACAATTCGCTCTAAATTTGGGTCCATGACCCTAAAGAGATTAAGCATGCGAATTACCCAAACATCAAAATTTGTGCCATCGAAACTAAGAGTGTCAGAGAATCCTAATCCCCTAGTCGACATCTTTACTCTCTAGGCGGTTAAGCCTAACAAAGAGAGACGAGGCTCTGATACCAATTGAAAGATCGTGGATGTCGCCTAGAGGGGGGGGTGAATAGGCGCTTTAAAATAATTACGGTTTAGGCTTGAACAAATGCGGAATAAACCTAGCGGTTAATTTGACAAGCACAAAACCTACAACAACTAGGCTCACCTATGTGCACCAACAACTTATGCTAAGCAAGATAAACAACTAAGTGATAGCAAGATATATGACAAGAAACAATATGGCTATCACAAAGTAAAGTGCATAAGTAAAGGGTTCGGGTAAGAGATAACCGAGGCACGCGGAGACGACGATGTATCCCGAAGTTCACACCCTTGCGGATGCTAATCTCCGTTTGGAGCGGTGTGGAGGCACAATGCTCCCCAAGAAGCCACTAGGGCCACCGTAATCTCCTCACGCCCTCGCACAATGCAAGATGCCGTGATTCCACTAAGGGACCCTTGAGGGCGGTCACCGAACCCGTACAAATGGCAACCCTTGGGGGCGGTCACCGAACCCGTACACTTTGGCAACCCTTGGGGGCGGTCACCGGTACCCGTCAAATTGCTCGGGGCGATCTCCACAACCTAATTGGAGACCCCGACGCTTGCCCGGAGCTTTACACCACAATGATTGAGCTCCGAACACCACCAACCGTCTAGGGCGCCCAAGCACCCAAGAGGAACAAGCTCAAGGGCACCAAGCACCCAAGAGTAATAAGCTTCTCAACTTGTAACTTCCACGTATCACCGTGGAGAACTCAAACCGATGCACCAAATGCAATGGCAAGGGCACACGGAGTGCCCAAGTCCTTCTCTCTCAAATCCCACCGAAGCAACTAATGCTAGGGAGGAAAATGAGAGGAAGAACAAGAAGGAGAACACCAAGAACTCCAAGATCTAGATCCAAGGGGTTCCCCTCACATAGAGGAGAAAGTGATTGGTGGAAATGTGGATCTAGATCTCCTCTCTCTTTTCCCTCAAAAACTAGCAAGAATCCATGGAGGGATTGAGAGTTAGCAAGCTCGAAGAAGGTCAACAATGGGGGAAGAACACGAGCTCAAAGGATAAGGTTCAATGGGGAAGAAGACCCCTTTTATAGAAGGGGAAAAATCCAACCGTTATGTGCTCAGCCCGCACACGAGCGGTACTACCGCTCCACGAGCGGTACTACCGCTCTGGCGGAAGAAGCAGGGAAAAGGAGCAACCAAACATGAACCTTGGGGCGGTAGTACCGCTTATAAGCGGTACTACCGCGCACCCCAGCGGTACTACCGCTGGAGGAGCAGAACACGGGACCAAAAATGCAGTAGCGGTACTACCGCCCGACCGGAGCGGTACTACCGCTTATAGGCGGTACTACCGCCTATCAGGGCGGTACTACCGCTTATAGGTGGAACTGCCGTGCCTTACTGCCGTGCAACTACTGCAAAACTCGACACGAAAAATGCAAGACCCAAAATCGAGGCGGTACCAGCGCGGAACCGTAGCCGTACTACCGCTTATGGCCATAGGCGGTACTACCGCTTTGGACAGCGGTACTACCGCTTGGGGCGATAAGCGGTACTGCCGCTCTGGCCGCGGTACTACCGCTAGGAAGCCAAAACTGCCATAACTTCTGCATATGAGCTCCGAATTGAGCAAACTCAAGCTTGTTGGATTGAGAAAGACGAGTAGCATCAAAACAGCGACTGGTTATAGTAAGAAGAGGCAGGGGAGGTATGCCAAAAAATAGAGGAGTGAAACCTCCAACCGAGAAGAACCGGCATAACCTCCAACATCGAAAACATCATAGAAGATGCGAGTGAACTCCGTTTTCGATGAACTCGAGCTTGTCATCAAGATGACCATAAGCTCCAAAACTCACAAAGAGAAGAACCAAACAAGAACCAACAAAGATGATGCAAGGATGCAATGGTTTGAGCTCTCTATGAACGATACGATCAAGCTACTCATCGAGAGCCCCCCTTGATAGTACGGCAATCGATCCTATAACCCGGTCTCCCAACTACCATCATGAGACCGGTAAAATAGAAAACCTATCAAGAGCAAACCTTTGCCTTGCACATGGTCCACTTGAGCTAGATGATGACGATCTTGACTCCCTCAAGTTGGACCACCTTTCTTGGTTGTGTTGGCTCGATGAAGACTAGTTGATTGCTCCCCCATACTCCACTATGGGTGAGCCACTCTTCCGCACATCTTCACTAGTCCATTGTCACCATGATGGACGGCAAGCTTCAAGCATTTGATCTCTTCATGATGCTTCACTTGAACTTGCGCACCGCAACATCTTCATAAGTCCATTGTCGCCACAATGGACGGCAAGCTTCAAGCATTTGATCTCTTCATGATGCTTCACTTGAACTTGCACACCGCAACCTAACCCCACAAAGAACTCTCACAAAGATCATGGGTTAGTACACAAAGCGTAATCGACAATGCTTACCACACCATGGGATCGCTTGATCCCTCTCGGTACATCTTGTGCGCTTTGTGTGTTGATCAACTTGATTCACTCTTGACTTAGTCTTGATCAACCTTGACTCTTTCCAACTCTCTTCATTTGGATGATGTCTTGAAGGTAAACATGAATGATCACACAATCTTCTTCTTCAAGACATGCTTGCAATAAGTTCTACTCTCACATGACCAATCTTTGGATAATTCCTTAATAACACCTTGGTCACCACATAAACTCATGACCAATCTTTGGATAATTCCTTAATAACACCTTGGTCACCACATAAACTCCTTGAAACCAACACATGGACTTCAAGAAAAGCCTATGGACAAATCCTTCAAATATAACTCAAGGCAACCATTAGTCCATAGAGATTGTCATCAATTACCAAAACCAAACATGGGGGCACCGCATGTTCTTTCAATCTCCCCCATTTTGGTAATTGATGACAATCACTTTCAAGAGAGTTTATATAAGGAATTATGCATCACCATGTAATGCAACAACCAATAATGCATGCGTATGAGATGCAAATGCTTAGGAACAAAACCAAAGCAAGGAGAAAACTCTGAAGACTTCTCCACAAAACTCTCTGAAACTTCTCCCCCATTGGCATCGATTGCCAAAATGGGCGAAAAGCTTAGAAGGCCAATATAAAAAGTGTTCCTCCATAAATTGTGTATTTCTCAACAAGAGAGTGGAATGCAATACACATGTCCAACGGTAAATACATGGAGGAAGACAAACTATATTGAGGCCCAAAGATTGCACAAGATTGATATGCCACAAAGACATACCAAAGAGAGAAACAAGCAATCAAGCAATCAAAAGATACCAATTGAAGCAAGCAATCAACGGATATCAATTGAGCCAACTAGACCAATGATCCTACATGCCACATGAATGAAAGAAATTATGATATGAGCAAAGGAGTGTTCTAGAGAAACTAGAGAAGCTCCCCATGATTTGTGCACAATTTAGTTTTGTAATTGGATACAACAAGCACAAAATAGGATCGTCACTCCCCCAAGATCAATAGAACCTCACGACAAGTGCAAGATAGCAACATAGTGTTCTAAAGACACTAGTGAAGCTCTCCATGATTTGTGCACTCCTTACAATATTTGCATTAGGATACCAAGTGCACAAAATCGGATCATCACTCCCCGAAAATCAATAGAAACTCACAACAAGTGCAGGTGAGCATGTAGGAAACAAAGCCTAGCACTTGCAACAAACAAATGGTTGAGCAACATATAAAAGAGGCAACTTAAGAGTAGGCTCAACCAAAATGATGTGTGTGAGTCATGGCAAAGCACTTGAGAAGACTAATGTACGAATGAGCATTAAGCATCAACATAGTCTTGGATAGTGGAGATACAAGGTGCATGACATGTCCTCCCCACACACACCAAACTAGCAAAAGGGTTCACAAGCATAAAAAAAAAGAAAAAAGAATAACCAACACTTGTGATAACCCATGGTGAAGATAGAAGATGAATGCCTCATCAAGACGAGGGATACCAATTAAGATGGCAAAAGCCTCGTAGAGATAAGCATGAGGAAAATAATCTTCACCACACAGGAGTGCATCAAGATGCAACGAGATAAGACATGCACTCAAGGCAAAAGCTTTCACGGAGCCACCAAAGAAATAACAAGAAAGACAAGGTGGACGTGAAAGAAAGGATATCATCTAGAGATGTAATTTCCCTCAAGTGTATAAGGTTCTAGGTAGACGAGATCATGATGATATATATCTACAAAGAAGGATGTACACCCGAAATAGTTACAACACGAAGGAACAAGATATCCAAAAGGAAGTCATAGATATACCAATAAGATATTTGCTTGGAAGCATAGCACATGGCTAGATATGGTCTTATTGTACATAAATGAATTCCTACCACACAATCATCAAAGACATCACAACTAGCAACAAGAGATCATTGTCGGGATGCTTTGAGAAAGGAAACAAGTATCACAAGAGAGAATGAATAACATGCCATGATGCAACCTACACAAGGTTGATACAAGAAATGTGTGCATGAAGTATATGAAGATACTTGTTACCGAGTTGACATTGGAAGGATGTAGTAGATACCAATTGAAGGTACAAAGTAGTTCATTGATCATCCTAGCTTGACTCCAAAGATCACATGGTGACAACACCTTCCTTGTGAGTGAGCCGAGCATCCAATGCATCTCCAATTGTTCCTAGAACAACAACACAAACAAAATGGTACCCAAACTCATTGGGACCAAAGAGTTAGAAACACCAACAATACATAGGACAAACTCCACATAAATATGTGCATATAGAAATGGAAATGAAATTCATGCACATCTCATCCAATTTGAGACTTGGTGGAGTTTCCCCTATATATTGGGTCAAGAGAGAAAGCATGCCAAGGAAACTACATGAAGTTAATATGCATGCTCAAGACTTTCAAGAACCGATACCAAAATACAAGGAAATACCAAGTGAAAAGAATACCAAATGGAGAAATCATCACTTGGAAGATATCATTAAAAGATACATCAAGGAATGAGATATCCATTGGAACCCACAAAATGATATCAAACTCCCAAAAGAGAGGATGGTTCCAAACAAACCAAGCTCTCTACAAAGTTTCATGATGGCACAAGTACCAAAAAGAAACGGCTTGCCGTCCACCAACACACACTTAAAATGGATCACAAGTTTAGTGTTTTATAGAAAATAGGATAGCTCCCCCACGAGTTGTGCATTATAGAGAATTTGCATTTGAATACAAAATGCACAAGGTAGGATCACCACGTTCACTATATCAAGGAAAACACTAGACATGATCAAGAAAACAACAAGATCCTCAAGTGGCACGGAAGGCAATGGGAGTTGACACAAACTTGGCAAGAGATAAGGAAAACAAAAGCAAACGCCAACGTGAAGATGATCAATAATTTCTACCACACATAAGTGAGTACCAATTGTCAAAAGACAAGAAGTACTTGGAAATAATTTCCGTTGGTAGATAACAATGATATCCAACATCATCTTCACACCAAACACAAGCAAATTGCAACTTGTAGAGCTAACATGCCACCTAGGAACAAGATAATTTACAATATCAACTCTAGGTGACAATATCTCAAATGTACACATTTTCTAGGCTAGTAATATACACATAGCATATTACTCCCCCATAATGTGATACCAATTAAGGATAAACAAGAGGCAAGTAAACGGATCCAACAAGAGATAATTAATGGACTATTTAGAATTTGAATTTCTCATGAGAAGACATACCACATAGCAACTAGATAATCTTGAAATATCAATACTAGATGGTATTACTCATGTACACTCATTTATAGGATTGTGAGGTGCACAAAGCACATCACTCCCCCATAATGGGATATTCCATTAATCTCTCACAAGAGCCAACTAAGATACAAACAAGATGCACAAAGGCTCAACGAGCGACACACATGTACATGAAGTGCAAACCAACATACCTATACTTGATTACTCAAGATAAGCAATTTGGAGACACAATCATATACAACCACATGCAAGGAACAAAACCAAAACATGCAACGGGGGCAAGTAACTTTCAATGTAAGCAATTTAAGTACAAGTTACCGCAAGGAGGCACATTGGATATAAGATATAAACTTGATGATTCAATTGACTTGGCTTGAGACAATAAGAATGATGAAGTCCCCTTAATTCTTCATAATGTAGCCAAGTCTCCAATGCCCTCCAACAACACCTATTGATCAAGTATGAGCTAGTTGGTCCCCAACCAAGTTGGGTCCTAAGAGGTTAGTCACAATAGGCTTGGCTACCCAAATGGTTCTTTTCTTGACACCACTTTGAGTACCAACAAATTTGGCAAACACATTGCCAACCTTATCCTTCCCAAGAGAATAGACATCATCAATAATAATTGGGTTGGATAAGTTACCACTAGTGCATGAAGAAGCGACGTGACCTTTTTCACGACATAGGTAGCAACGCCTACTCTTTACTTTCTTCTCACTTGATTTCTCAACTTGAGAAGCATTAGCTTGAGTTTTCTTGGGAAGAGGCCTTTCTTCAACTTGAGGTTGAGATGAGAGTGAACTTGTGGCCGCTTCCCTTGTTGCTTATTACTAATGGCCTTCTTCTTCAATGGGCAAGATCTAACATGATGCCCTTCTACTTTGCACTTGAAGCAAACAATCTTGGCCGAATTCTTGACTTGTTCTTGGCCCTTCTTTTTGTTCATCTTGGACTTCTTCTTCTTGTTGGAGTTGAATCCAAGTCCACCTTTGTCATTGGGGGATTTTTGCACTCTCAAGATGTTGTTGAGTGTAAATTTCCCTTCATGACTCTTTTCCAAGTCTTTCTTCAAAGAAGTGACTTGGGCCTTGAGCTCTTTGATTTCCTCTACATGGTTAGTCTCAACACAAGTACTAGAGGAAGTATAAGCTTCATCGTTAGAGCAACAAGGCAAGGAAAGCAATTCATCACAAGATGTACCAACATTGTGAGTAGATGAATTACAAGGACTAACACATGGCAATATAGCATTTTGACTAGAAGTAGTGCTAGTATCCACATGAGGCTCACTAGATGTTACCTTAGCAATCATGGCCTCATGAGCTATCTTTAGCACATTATGGGATACTAGAAGATCATCATGAGAGCTTGAGAGCTTTTCATGGCTTTCTTCCAATTTCCCATAATTGCTAGATAGCAACTCAAGTTGAGCCCGTAGCTCAACGTTCTCCTTCAAAATGGATGCTTCACAAGTAATAGAGTTAGTAGCACAAGCATCATCAATAATAGCAAGAGGAGAAGGCAACTTTACAAGCTCTTTTGAATATGAAGCTTTAAGTTGAGCATAAGACTCGGTGAGTTTGATGAGCTCACTCTCAATGACCCTTGAGCCATTTTCGAGGTGCTCAAAGTCCTCAAGGAGTTTAGCATGCGCAACTTCAAGCTCCTCATTTTTAGTTTCAAAATCATTGGCCACCTCAAGAGCTCTATCACGAGATTCCCTCACTCTAGATAATTCTAGAGCAAAAGTCTCCTCAAGAGATTCCTTGGTGGTTTGTTCAAGTTCAAGAGCTTGAGAGAGGTCCGCAATCTCATTAGCGTAATCACGCTCATGACCTTCCATTTTATCAATGGTGACCTCATGCTCCTCAATACGAGATTCCAACTCATCAATATATTTCTTGCCCTCGATAGCAATAGACATGATTTCCATGAAGTTGGAACGAGCAATTTTATTCTTAAGAAGAGCTTTAAAAATTATTTCCCCCTTAACTTTTAAGGAGGCAACATCATCATTCTCTTCATCAAAATCGACATCATCATCACTCTTGCCATCATCAATATTATCACAAGATATATTGGGATTTAAAGTGGGAGATACCTTTGAAGCCTTGGCCATAAGGCAAAAAGCAATAGATGATGATGTGGGATCCCTTGAAGCACCCTTCAAGACCACATCTTGTTCCATGGAGTGTTGGGTTTCCTCTACATTGTTAGCACAACAATTCGAGGAAATAGATACATTTTCATCATGGCAACAAGACATAGCAAGCATATCATCATGAGATTTGAGCAAGCAATTTCTACATGATATGCAAGAACTTTTAACACAAGCATGTGAAACATTTAGAGTGCTCGAAGTGTTAAAGTCCAAAGAAGGACCATTGCAATAAGATAGTGATGAAGAATCACCAAGAACAAGCACACTATCATCATTGCAATGACCACCACTACTCACCCTAACATTACCTTGTGGCAATCCACATATAGGTGAAGTAGAAGAAGTTGAGAAGGCAACACAGCCGGAGGTGGAGGGAGAACAATCGTCCCCACAAATCTTGGACACACCATATTTATCTTGAAGCTTTGTCCATAACTCATGAGCATCCCGGAACGGCATGAGTTGAAATATAACTACATTGCTCAAAGCATCGAAAAGCACATTAGAAGCTTGAGCATTGAGATAAGAGTTTTTCTCATCCTCTAAAGATAATCTTTGGGGATCCTTTGGAGGAGAAAAACCCATATCTACAATTCGCTCTAAATTTGGGTCCATGACCCTAAAGAGATTAAGCATGCGAATTACCCAAACATCAAAATTTGTGCCATCGAAACTAAGAGTGTCAGAGAATCCTAATCCCCTAGTCGACATCTTTACTCTCTAGGCGGTTAAGCCTAACAAAGAGAGACGAGGCTCTGATACCAATTGAAAGATCGTGGATGTCGCCTAGAGGGGGGGTGAATAGGCGCTTTAAAATAATTACGGTTTAGGCTTGAACAAATGCGGAATAAACCTAGCGGTTAATTTGACAAGCACAAAACCTACAACAACTAGGCTCACCTATGTGCACCAACAACTTATGCTAAGCAAGATAAACAACTAAGTGATAGCAAGATATATGACAAGAAACAATATGGCTATCACAAAGTAAAGTGCATAAGTAAAGGGTTCGGGTAAGAGATAACCGAGGCACGCGGAGACGACGATGTATCCCGAAGTTCACACCCTTGCGGATGCTAATCTCCGTTTGGAGCGGTGTGGAGGCACAATGCTCCCCAAGAAGCCACTAGGGCCACCGTAATCTCCTCACGCCCTCGCACAATGCAAGATGCCGTGATTCCACTAAGGGACCCTTGAGGGCGGTCACCGAACCCGTACAAATGGCAACCCTTGGGGGCGGTCACCGAACCCGTACACTTTGGCAACCCTTGGGGGCGGTCACCGGTACCCGTCAAATTGCTCGGGGCGATCTCCACAACCTAATTGGAGACCCCGACGCTTGCCCGGAGCTTTACACCACAATGATTGAGCTCCGAACACCACCAACCGTCTAGGGCGCCCAAGCACCCAAGAGGAACAAGCTCAAGGGCACCAAGCACCCAAGAGTAATAAGCTTCTCAACTTGTAACTTCCACGTATCACCGTGGAGAACTCAAACCGATGCACCAAATGCAATGGCAAGGGCACACGGAGTGCCCAAGTCCTTCTCTCTCAAATCCCACCGAAGCAACTAATGCTAGGGAGGAAAATGAGAGGAAGAACAAGAAGGAGAACACCAAGAACTCCAAGATCTAGATCCAAGGGGTTCCCCTCACAAAGAGGAGAAAGTGATTGGTGGAAATGTGGATCTAGATCTCCTCTCTCTTTTCCCTCAAAAACTAGCAAGAATCCATGGAGGGATTGAGAGTTAGCAAGCTCGAAGAAGGTCAACAATGGGGGAAGAACACGAGCTCAAAGGATAAGGTTCAATGGGGAAGAAGACCCCCTTTTATAGAAGGGGAAAAATCCAACCGTTATGTGCTCAGCCCGCACACGAGCGGTACTACCGCTCCACGAGCGGTACTACCGCTCTGGCGGAAGAAGCAGGGAAAAGGAGCAACCAAACATGAACCTTGGGGCGGTAGTACCGCTTATAAGCGGTACTACCGCGCACCCCAGCGGTACTACCGCTGGAGGAGCAGAACACGGGACCAAAAATGCAGTAGCGGTACTACCGCCCGACCGGAGCGGTACTACCGCTTATAGGCGGTACTACCGCCCATCAGGGCGGTACTACCGCTTATAGGTGGAACTGCCGTGCCTTACTGCCGTGCAACTACTGCAAAACTCGACACGAAAAATGCAAGACCCAAAATCGAGGCGGTACCAGCGCGGAACCGTAGCCGTACTACCGCTTATGGCCATAGGCGGTACTACCGCTTTGGACAGCGGTACTACCGCTTGGGGCGATAAGCGGTACTGCCGCTCTGGCCGCGGTACTACCGCTAGGAAGCCAAAACTGCCATAACTTCTGCATATGAGCTCCGAATTGAGCAAACTCAAGCTTGTTGGATTGAGAAAGACGAGTAGCATCAAAACAGCGACTGGTTATAGTAAGAAGAGGCAGGGGAGGTATGCCAAAAAATAGAGGAGTGAAACCTCCAACCGAGAAGAACCGGCATAACCTCCAACATCGAAAACATCATAGAAGATGCGAGTGAACTCCGTTTTCGATGAACTCGAGCTTGTCATCAAGATGACCATAAGCTCCAAAACTCACAAAGAGAAGAACCAAACAAGAACCAACAAAGATGATGCAAGGATGCAATGGTTTGAGCTCTCTATGAACGATACGATCAAGCTACTCATCGAGAGCCCCCCTTGATAGTACGGCAATCGATCCTATAACCCGGTCTCCCAACTACCATCATGAGACCGGTAAAATAGAAAACCTATCAAGAGCAAACCTTTGCCTTGCACATGGTCCACTTGAGCTAGATGATGACGATCTTGACTCCCTCAAGTTGGACCACCTTTCTTGGTTGTGTTGACCCGATGAAGACTAGTTGATTGCTCCCCCATACTCCACTATGGGTGAGCCACTCTTCCGCACATCTTCACAAGTCCATTGTCACCACAATGGACGGCAAGCTTCAAGCATTTGATCTCTTCATGATGCTTCACTTGAACTTGCACACCGCAACCTAACCCCACAAAGAACTCTCACGAAGATCATGGGTTAGTACACAAAGCGTAATCGACAATGCTTACCACACCATGGGATCGCTTGATCCCTCTCGGTACATCTTGTGCGCTTTGTGTGTTGATCAACTTGATTCACTCTTGACTTAGTCTTGATCAACCTTGACTCTTTCCAACTCTCTTCATTTGGATGATGTCTTGAAGGTAAACATGAATGATCACACAATCTTCTTCTTCAAGACATGCTTGCAATAAGTTCTACTCTCACATGACCAATCTTTGGATAATTCCTTAATAACACCTTGGTCACCACATAAACTCATGACCAATCTTTGGATAATTCCTTAATAACACCTTGGTCACCACATAAACTCCTTGAAACCAACACATGGACTTCAAGAAAAGCCTATGGACAAATCCTTCAAATATAACTCAAGGCAACCATTAGTCCATAGAGATTGTCATCAATTACCAAAACCAAACATGGGGGCACCGCATGTTCTTTCAATCTCCCCCATTTTGGTAATTGATGACAATCACTTTCAAGAGAGTTTATATAAGGAATTATGCATCACCATGTAATGCAACAACCAATAATGCATGCGTATGAGATGCAAATGCTTAGGAACAAAACCAAAGCAAGGAGAAAACTCTGAAGACTTCTCCACAAAACTCTCTGAAACTTCTCCCCCATTGGCATCGATTGCCAAAATGGGCGAAAAGCTTAGAAGGCCAATATAAAAAGTGTTCCTCCATAAATTGTGTATTTCTCAACAAGAGAGTGGAATGCAATACACATGTCCAACGGTAAATACATGGAGGAAGACAAACTATATTGAGGCCCAAAGATTGCACAAGATTGATATGCCACAAAGACATACCAAAGAGAGAAACAAGCAATCAAGCAATCAAAAGATACCAATTGAAGCAAGGCAATCAACGGATATCAATTGAGCCAACTAGACCAATGATCCTACATGCCACATGAATAAAAGAATTATGATATGAGCAAAGGAGTGTTCTAGAGAAACTAGAGAAGCTCCCCATGATTTGTGCACACATAGATATTCGTATTTGGATACAAAGTGCACAAAATAGGATCATCAGCTCCCCCAAGATCAATAGAACCTCACGACAAGTGCAAGATAGCAACATAGTGTTCTAAAGACACTAGTGAAGCTCTCCATGATTTGTGCACTCCTTACAATATTTGCATTAGGATACCAAGTGCACAAAATCGGATCATCACTCCCCGAAAATCAATAGAAACTCACAACAAGTGCAAGTGAGCATGTAGGAAACAAAGCCTAGCACTTGCAACAAACAAATGGTTGAGCAACATATAAAAGAGGCAACTTAAGAGTAGGCTCAACCAAAATGATGTGTGTGAGTCATGGCAAAGCACTTGAGAAGACTAATGTACGAATGAGCATTAAGTATCAACATAGTCTTGGATAGTGGAGATACAAGGTGCATGACATGTCCTCCCCACACACACCAAACTAGCAAAAGGGTTCACAAGCATACTAAAAATGCAAAATGAATAACCAACACTTGTGATAACCCATGGTGAAGATAGAAGATGAATGCCTCATCAAGACGAGGGATACCAATTAAGATGGCAAAAGCCTCGTAGAGATAAGCATGAGGAAAATAATCTTCACCACACAGGAGTGCATCAAGATGCAACGAGATAAGACATGCACTCAAGGCAAAAGCTTTCACGGAGCCACCAAAGAAATAACAAGAAAGACAAGGTGGACGTGAAAGAAAGGATATCATCTAGAGATGTAATTTCCCTCAAGTGTATAAGGTTCTAGGTAGACGAGATCATGATGATATATATCTACAAAGAAGGATGTACACCCGAAATAGTTACAACACGAAGGAACAAGATATCCAAAAGGAAGTCATAGATATACCAATAAGATATTTGCTTGGAAGCATAGCACATGGCTAGATATGGTCTTATTGTACATAAATGAATTCCTACCACACAATCATCAAAGACATCACAACTAGCAACAAGAGATCATTGTCGGGATGCTTTGAGAAAGGAAACAAGTATCACAAGAGAGAATGAATAACATGCCATGATGCAACCTACACAAGGTTGATACAAGAAATGTGTGCATGAAGTATATGAAGATACTTGTTACCGAGTTGACATTGGAAGGATGTAGTAGATACCAATTGAAGGTACAAAGTAGTTCATTGATCATCCTAGCTTGACTCCAAAGATCACATGGTGACAACACCTTCCTTGTGAGTGAGCCGAGCATCCAATGCATCTCCAATTGTTCCTAGAACAACAACACAAACAAAATGGTACCCAAACTCATTGGGACCAAAGAGTTAGAAACACCAACAATACATAGGACAAACTCCACATAAATATGTGCATATAGAAATGGAAATGAAATTCATGCACATCTCATCCAATTTGAGACTTGGTGGAGTTTCCCCTATATATTGGGTCAAGAGAGAAAGCATGCCAAGGAAACTACATGAAGTTAATATGCATGCTCAAGACTTTCAAGAACCGATACCAAAATACAAGGAAATACCAAGTGAAAAGAATACCAAATGGAGAAATCATCACTTGGAAGATATCATTAAAAGATACATCAAGGAATGAGATATCCATTGGAACCCACAAAATGATATCAAACTCCCAAAAGAGAGGATGGCTCCAAACAAACCAAGCTCTCTACAAAGTTTCATGATGGCACAAGTACCAAAAAGAAACGGCTTGCCGTCCACCACCACACACTTAAAATGGATCACAAGTTTAGTGTTTTATAGAAAATAGGATAGCTCCCCCACGAGTTGTGCATTATAGAGAATTTGCATTTGAATACAAAATGCACAAGGTAGGATCACCACGTTCACTATATCAGGGAAAACACTAGACACGATCAAGAAAACAACAAGATCCTCAAGTGGCACGGAAGGCAATGGGAGTTGACACAACCTTGGCAAGAGATAAGGAAGACAAAAGCAAACGCCAACGTGAAGATGATCAATAATTTCTACCACACATAAGTGAGTACCAATTGTCAAAAGACAAGAAGTACTTGGAAATAATTTCCGTTGGTAGATAACAATGATATCCAACATCATCTTCACACCGAACACAAGCAAATTGCAACTTGTAGAGCTAACATGCCACCTAGGAACAAGATAATTTACAATATCAACTCTAGGTGACAATATCTCAAATGTACACATTTTCTAGGCTAGTAATATACACATAGCATATTACTCCCCCATAATGTGATACCAATTAAGGATAAACAAGAGGCAAATAAACGGATCCAACAAGAGATAATTAATGGACTATTTAGAATTTGAATTTCTCATGAGAAGACATACCACATAGCAACTAGATAATCTTGAAATATCAATACTAGATGGTATTACTAATGTACACACATTTATAGGATTGTGAGGTGCACAAAGCACATCACTCCCCCATAATGGGATATTCCATTAATCTCTCACAAGAGCCAACTAAGATACAAACAAGATGCACAAAGGCTCAACGAACGACACACATGTACATGAAGTGCAAACCAACATACCTATACTTGATTACTCAAGATAAGCAATTTGGAGACACAATCATATACAACCACATGCAAGGAACAAAACCAAAACATGCAACGGGGGCAAGTAACTTTCAATGTAAGCAATTTAAGTACAAGTTACCGCAAGGAGGCACATTGGATATAAGATATAAACTTGATGATTCAATTGACTTGGCTTGATACAATAAGAATGATGAAGTCCCCTTAATTCTTCATAATGTAGCCAAGTCTTCAATGCCCTCCAAGAACACCTATTGATCAAGTATGAGCTAGTTGGTCCCCAACCAAGTTGGGTCCTAAGAGGTTAGTCACAATAGGCTTGGCTACCCAAATGGTTCTTTTCTTGACACCACTTTGAGTACCAACAAATTTGGCAAACACATTGCCAACCTTATCCTTCCCAAGAGAATAGACATCATCAATAATAATTGGGTTGGATAAGTTACCACTAGTGCATGAAGAAGCGACGTGACCTTTTTCACGACATAGGTAGCAACGCCTACTCTTTACTTTCTTCTCACTTGATTTCTCAACTTGAGAAGCATTAGCTTGAGTTTTCTTGGGAAGAGGCCTTTCTTCAACTTGAGGTTGAGAATGAGAGTGAACTTGTGGCCGCTTCCCTTGTTGCTTATTACTAATGGCCTTCTTCTTCAATGGGCAAGATCTAACATGATGCCCTTCTACTTTGCACTTGAAGCAAACAATCTTGGCCGAATTCTTGACTTGTTCTTGGCCCTTATTTTTGTTCATCTTGGACTTCTTCTTCTTGTTGGAGTTGAATCCAAGTCCACCTTTGTCATTGGGGGATTTTTGCACTCTCAAGATGTTGTTGAGTGTAAATTTCCCTTCATGACTCTTTTCCAAGTCTTTCTTCAAAGAAGTGACTTGGGCCTTGAGCTCTTTGATTTCCTCTACATGGTTAGTCTCAACACAAGTACTAGAGGAAGTATAAGCTTCATCGTTAGAGCAACAAGGCAAGGAAAGCAATTCATCACAAGATGTACCAACATTGTGAGTAGATGAATTACAAGGACTAGCACATGGCAATATGGCATTTTGACTAGAAGTAGTGCTAGTATCCATATGAGGCTCACTAGATGTTACCTTAGCAATCATGGCCCCATGAGCTATCTTTAGCACATTATGGGATACTAGAAGATCATCATGAGAGCTTGAGAGCTTTTCATGGCTTTCTTCCAATTTCCCATAATTGCTAGATAGCAACTCAAGTTGAGCCCGTAGCTCAACGTTCTCCTTCAAAATGGATGCTTCACAAGTAATAGAGTTAGTAGCACAAGCATCATCAATAATAGCAAGAGGAGAAGGCAAATTTACAAGCTCTTTTGAATATGAAGCTTTAAGTTGAGCATAAGACTCGGTGAGTTTGATGAGCTCACTCTCAATGACCCTTGAGCCATTTTCGAGGTGCTCAAAGTCCTCAAGGAGTTTAGCATGCGCAACTTCAAGCTCCTCATTTTTAGTTTCAAAATCATTGGCCACCTCAAGAGCTCTATCACGAGATTCCCTCACTCTCGATAATTCTAGAGCAAAAGTCTCCTCAAGAGATTCCTTGGTGGTTTGTTCAAGTTCAAGAGCTTGAGAGAGGTCCGCAATCTCATTAGCGTAATCACGCTCATGACCTTCCATTTTATCAATGGTGACCTCATGCTCCTCAAGATGAGATTCCAACTCATCAATATATTTCTTGCCCTCGATAGCAATAGACATGATTTCCATGAAGTTGGAACGAGCAATTTTATTCTTAAGAAGAGTGTCTCCGGCAGGGCTTCGCCGAGCTTCTGCGAGAGAGAGAGAGGTGTTGCAGGGGAGGAGGGAGGCGCCCAAGGCTTAGATCTTGCTGCCCTCCCTTCCCCCCACTATATATAGGGCCAAGGGAGAGGGGGGGCGCAGCCTTGCCCCTTCCTTCAAGGAAGGGTGCGGCCAGGGGGGAGTCCTTCCCCCCCAAGGCACCTCGGAGGTGCCTTCCCCCTTTAGGACTCTCCCTTCTTTCTTATCTCTTGCGCATGGGCCTCTTGGGGCTGGTGCCCTTGGCCCATATAGGCCAAGGCGCACCCCTTACAGCCCATGTGGCCCCCCGGGGCTGGTGGACCCCCTTGGTGGACCCCCGGACCCCTTTCGGCACTCCCGGTACAATACCGATAAAGCGCGAAACTTTTCCGGCGACCAAAATAAGACTTCCCATATATAAATCTTTACCTCCGGACCATTCCGGAACCTCTCGTGACGTCCGGGATCTCATCCGGGACTCCGAACAACTTTCGGGTTTCCGCATACATATATCTCTACAACCCTAGCGTCACCGGACCTTAAGTGTGTGGACCCTACGGGTTCGGGAGACATGCAGACATGACCGAGACGCCTCTCCGGTCAATAACCAACAGCGGGATCTGGATACCCATGTTGGCTCCCACATGTTCCACGATGATATCATCGGGTGAACCACGGTGTCGAGGATTCAATCAATCCGTATGCAATTCCCTTTGTCAATCGGTATGTTACTTGCCCGAGATTCGATCGTCGGTATCCCAATACCTAGTTCAATCTCGTTACCGGCAAGTCTCTTTACTCGTACCGCAATGCATGATCCCGTGACTAACGCCTTAGTCACATTGAGCTCATTATGATGATGCATTACCGAGTGGGCCCAGAGATACCTCTCCGTTTACACGGAGTGACAAATCCCAGTCTCGATCCGTGCCAACCCAACAGACACTTTCGGAGATACCCGTAATGCACCTTTATAGTCACCCAGTTACGTTGTGACGTTTGGCACACCCAAAGCACTCCTACGGTATCCGGGAGTTGCACGATCTCATGGTCTAAGGAAAAGATACTTGACATTGGAAAAGCTCTAGCAAACGAAACTACACGATCTTTTATGCTATGCTTAAGTTGGGTCTTGTCCATCACATCATTCTCCTAATGATGTGATCCCGTTATCAGTGACATCCTATGTCCATAGTCAGGAAACCATGACTATCTGTTGATCAACGAGCTAGTCAACTAGAGGCTTACTAGGGACAGGTTGTGGTCTATGTATTCACACATGTATTACGATTTCCGGACAATACAATTATAGCATGAATAATAGACTATTATCATGAACACAGAAATATAATAATAACCATTTATTATTGCCTCTAGGGCATATTTCCAACAAAAGTAGATCTTTAGTTAACTGAATTCAATACATGACTGAACCTGAGAACACCTACATGCAGAGATCTTTAGTGTACCGTGAACTTAATGTATTAGTTAGGTGTTTACTGAATATAGCTGTTAACTGAAAAAGAACAGAGTTAAATGAATTTATATCTACTGCTAAATATAGCTGTTAACTGAAATTATCTCTGATGCTAAGTCAGGTGATGTGTCCTTACTGTGAAAGAATTATGTTTGCATAATTCAGAGAGCATATTGATGTAAACAAAGGGCTGTAGTTAAATGAAATGACTTTATAACTTTAGTTATCTGTACTAAGTTTGTTACTAAGTGCTTTGTGCTTAATTATAAATAATTGCTTCTGTAGGATATAGGTGTGAACTGTGGGGTTGTGGAGTGGGTGGATGGTCCTTGGCCAGAGATTCTACAAAGGTGCCTAACCAGGATTTGGGACATGTACCATGAGCAGAACTTGGGAAGGGTGAATGACAAACAAGCCCATGAGAAGGAGGTGGCCAAGCTACAGAAGGAAATTGATTTCCTGTCAAACAACTACAGCCAGTTGGTGGAAGATGTATCCAAGCTATTTGACTATCAAGATGGCAAGATGTCTCATGACATGGACTATACCAGTCAGGCAATCAATGAACTAAATGAGAAGAAGAAACAACTTGAGGATCAGGCAAAGATTGAGTTAAGTATGGAAAAGCTGAAGCTTGCCAAGGAGCAAAGGTGCATTCTTCAAAGCCAAGCAGATATCATTCAGAACATGAGGAAGGCCATGAAGGAAGTGGAGGGGGACAGGGACCTACTTAAGCAAGAGAAGAAGAAGCTGGAGTATCTGATTGCTGATCTGCTCAATGTTGGGCATGCCAGCAAAGATAAGCTGGAGAGGATCAAGGCAATTATGAATGAGTGAAGTGGTTGGTGTGTGGGTTAAGTAATTAGTAGGCCTATATATATAGCTGGCCTTGGAATGTCATGCATGTTATGTGTATATTTTGGGAAAGTTTCATGTGCTTTCAGAATGGTATGAGGGAGGGAGGTACTGTTATGGTTTAAGAACTAGTGGGTTTTATCTATGATGTAATGACTATTATGTTAAGACCTACTATGCTAAGTGAGTACTCATGCTAAGTTAAGTAAGTAAGAATGTTTTATCTATGATGAGGCTGTTTTACTCTGCTTATGTCATGTGTGGATAACTGACAGTAGTGACATAGTTGGAAGTAGCAAGTAACATATATAGCAGTTAGCTTAGATAGTTTGACAAATAACTTAACATATGTAGTAAGTAGCAAGTAGCAAGTAACATATATAGATAGTCTGACATAGATAGTACTGCCATTCATAGTCTGACATAGATAGCAACTAGTAGTAGATAGTGCCTGACATAAATAGCAACTAGTAGTAGATAGTGCCTGACGAAACTGAACCTAGGAACTTACTGAACTTACGAAAGTTTAGGACTGACGAAACTGAACATTAGTGCACTGAAGTAACTGAAGGCAGCACTTCACTCCTCCTTCTTCATCATCTTCAGGCGCTGGGAGCGGCGCACCGCAGTCACGGCCGCCCTCTTCTTCTTGGTCGGCGCCGGCTCCAGCACATCTTCCTCGCCGCCATCTTGTTCTTGCTTCACGACGACGCCGTCTGGGAGATCGGCGACCTCCGGCATCGCATCCACGTGGATTGGGAGGTTCCTATCCCCCTCCACGGCGTCGAGGACGGGAGCCAGCAGCTGCACTTCAGGCTCGTCGTCGGAGAGGACGACGACCTCATCCACCTCGTCGTCAGAGTCGTCAGAGGGCTCGTCCTCATCATCGTCACTGGACTCATCGTCAGAGGACTCGCCGTCAGAGTCGTCAGAGGGCTCAAGGACCCATGGATTGCGCCTCTCCCAGTAGGTGTTGTTGATTGGGGCTGGGAGAGCGAGGACGGCGTCGGTGACGTGGTCCGCGGCGGCCGGTGGCGTGGTGGATGAGCGGTACATCCACCATCGGGCGCGCTGCCTGGGGTCGGGGGAGCGCTGCACCTCGCGCATCGCCCACAGCAGAATGGTCGGCGGCGGGATTGTGCGGCCGGCTGGGAAGGCGCGCTGCTTTTCAGCAGCTGTCATCACCTTCACGAGGCCGCGGGCGTGGTTCCTCAGCATCGCCAGACTGGGGAACCAGCGCGCGATCTCCCTGTACTGCGCGTGCATCTCCTGGTTGTTGCCGGCATTTGTTGAAAACCTCACAAAGGTTGTTCACAACAAGATCAGTTTTGCAATTGTAATCCATTGCAGACCTACACCAAGTCTCCTTTGGAAATTTTTTAAGCCACTTTCAGGCATCCTCACACTCTGCTTTAAGCTCTGCCATTGCTAATTCATGGCCATGTTTGGTGAATGAGTAGCTAGCCTGATCTACTAGCTTCTTTAGTTCTGCTCCTCCTCTGAAACCAGCTGACTGAAAATTTGCATATATGTGCCTGAGGCAGTATCTCTGAGGGGAATCAGGGAACACCTCATTTATAGCCTTAAGAAGACCCTGATTGTAAATTAATAACCATGGTCATGAACAAAAAGAAATAAAGCTACTAATAACAATATATATTTGAACTACTGGCTAAGATAGGGTGTATACCTTTTGCCTGTCAGAAATAATGGTGTAGGTTCCAAATTTGCTACCACTTCCAATGCAACATCTTAGCTGGGTTAGGAACCATGTCCAACTCTCTGAATCTTCCTTATCAACCACACCAAAGGCTATGGGGTAGATGTTGTTGTTGCCATCTATTCCTGTGGCTGCAAGAATTTGTTGTCCAGTGGTTAGCTTGATGAAGCAACCATCAAGCCCTGCATCCATACCCAAATTAGCTACCATAAATTTACAACAAGATATTTTGAACCAAATGCAGTTATAGATTTACCTATAAAGGGCCTGCAACCATTAAGAAATCCTTGCTTTGATGCATGCAAGCAGTAGAACATGTACTTAAATCTAGGAGTTGGGGCAGGGTTTTCTGGGTCCTCAAATGTTGTAACTACACACCTGCTACCAGGGTTTGTGTCAATAACTGCTTGTAGGTAGTCCCTCAGTCTATAGTACTGCTCATTTTGGTCACCTTGTACAACCTTAATAGCCTTCCTCCTTGCCCTATAGGCTACACTCTTTGATACATCAACTAAAAACTTGACTTTGTTGTTTTTAATAAGTGAATCCACAGGTGCTCTAGGATCTGCTCTAAGATAAGGCTCAACTGCTTTGGAAAGCCACTTAGTAGTAACCTTTGTGTTCTCTGCTGATGCTGGACAAGTGTGCTCCATGTTACACTTCTTAATGCAAAATGTTCTTTCATGAGCTATCCTGGAGGCACACATGTAAAATTCACATCCATGCTCTCTCTGTGAACACCAAACAATAATTCTTGCTGGAGTGTTCCTATGGTAGTGAAAAGACCTCAGAGTCCTTATATGAAAATCTCTTAATGCTTCTCTGAACTGGTAAACACTATCAAAACACAAGCTCTTGCACAAGAGTAAATGTGAATTGGGAATTGAGGGGTCAAAATATAGCCTTTCCTTCATCTTTTTCTTACTACTCATTGTCTTTGGCTTCTTCATGAGGTATGGTAGTTCAACTTCATCTTCTTCTTCCTCATCACTTATGCCTGCATCACCAGCAAAACAAAACTCATCTGCTTCAGGAAACCAATCTTCAAAACGTTTTTTCTCTACCTCATTGTGACATCTGCTAGTTGGACCAGGATTCTTCACATGTTTCACAATAGCAGTAGTTTGCCATGCTGTATCCTCTTCAGAGGCACACTCTATTTCCATTTGTTGAAAGCTTCAGCACTCCCATCTGAATGAGCTGAATCCTCAGAACAAAATTCAGACACTTCAGTGTCTCCTTCAAAGTGGTTCAAATCTGCCTCTCTTTGAATCCTGCTCCTCTCAAGCTGAGCCTTTCTATCATCTGTCTGATTCTGAAGCTCAGATTGCTCCACAACCATTTTCACACAGCAGCTCTCTTGAGTGTTCATGTAATTCTCATTAGCCTGTGTACTAATTCCAGGTTCAATATTTCTCACAACCTTTATGTTCACTAGCTTGACATAATGAAAAAACTCCAACATTTCATGAACACTAGCTTCATTACCTAAATACTTTACTCTTTCAGATCCAATTTCCTCCTCCTTCACATAGTACATGTAATCACTGTCCCCATACCCTTCACTAGCAATGAGTGATTGTAGAGTAAGCAAAGAAATATCTGACTCAAATATACCCCTTTTCACAGGGTTTCTTCCTTCTAAATGAAACCATATCTCCCACTTCTGGTCAGCCAAACTGCACAAATAAGTACTCATGAATTGAATTGAAATTGACCGAGCTACAACTGCAATACAGTTTACTACACATGTCCAACTAACAGAAACAAACACATCTTACTAATTTGCCAGATTGAAGCAGCTAACCAAAGGCCCAGCAGATGCTACTTGCATACCTGCAACCCATTGGTGATGACTGGGAGAGCGGTGCCTCCGGCTGCTGCGAGCCAGCCTGCGTCGAGAAACTGGTGCTCCCCAACCAATTATCGACTGAGCCGCTGGCCATCGGTGGAGGCGCGGGCGAGGCAGCAGCGTCCAAACTTGTGTCAACGCCGCTAGCGTCGCCGCCGCCAACGTCGCCGCCGCCAGCGCCGCCACCCTCCGGAATCAACGACGACATGGCGGCCGCCACCTAGTTCAGAGAGACCTAGTTCAGAGAGAGGGAGAGGAGGGAGAGAGTGAAGCGAGAGGGGAACGGATCAGATCTTGACCCGCACCCGACCGACAGCCGCCGTTCCGACAGCGGACGGGCCGATAACGGCCGTCAACGCGTGGCGGCCGACCGTTAGCCTGCGTGGCAACTGATTCGTGGGCCCAACCGGTCAGATTCGGGGTTAGCGCGGGCGAAGCGAGCGCTTTCGCGACTTGGTAGTTTTTTGCCACAGTTTAGGACAAATTTGGTAGTTTTTCGCACAAAATCGTAGAGTGGTAGTTTTTGTCACGTTTCCGTTGTGGTAGTTTTTGGTTAAATACTCTCGGAGAAGAGAAGGCCGGCGCCATGGGTTCAACGTCATGGCTTGGCCGCTTTGGCCAGCTCTACTTGGCCCTCCGTTCACTGCTCATCCGCGCCTCGCCGGTGAAGACCGAAACCGATGCCAGAGACGGGAATTCCTCCGCCGCCAGTCCCAAGATCCAGCCGTCGCACACCGCAAGTGCCTGTGGGAAGACGTCCTGGTTCTACGCCGCCCTTCTTTCACTGGTCGTGAACAAGCAGTGGCTCGAGGGCTTCTATAAGCTCAACCCCGGGCAGTGATCGTCCGCGTTCTTGTGACCATGTCCTCCTTGCTGATCCTGGCCTTGGCCGTCCCCACCCTGTTACTGGTGCACTTCCACGGGCAGGAGATGGCCCAGGTGTGGGTCATGTCGCTCACCCTCTGCTCATACGCCTTCCTCGCCTCGCTCTTCATTTAGAGGGACTGGTGGTTCTACACGGACCTCGTACGCCTCTCCTACGGCCCCCTGCTGGCCTTCTACGCCGCCGCCGCCGTCGGCCCTCGCACCGCCATCTTCATCCTGCACTGGAGCACGGCGTGGGCCGCCGGGTACCTGGGCCGCTCCATCGCCTTGTACCGCCTGCACGAGGGGACCGAGCGGGGCATCGACAAGCTGCCTCGGCCGTCGTGCCCTAGCAAGGACGCCGCCAAAGAACTCGCCCACTTGGTCTATGTCAAAGCATTCATCATCTCGGTGGGCTGGACTATGTACATGGCGGTGATGATCTACGGAGTGAACATATGACTCAGGAGCTGTATGTTGCCTTTAACCTCTCCATCCTTGGCTGGCCCTATGCCGCCCTCTGGCTATGCCATGCCTCTAGTAATCTCACGCGCGGAGTTCTCCTTAAGGGGCCGATGGATGCACTTCCCTATCTGGTCCCATGTGTGGCGCTCGCTCCTATCATCATGTTTCTGTCTGTTATTCTCGCCGTGTTGTTCAATTGGCTGTTGCTCATGGTCTTGGTTGGCTTCCTTGGGTACCATCTCGCGGTTTACACACGCTACTTGCACACTGCCGCACCATGGTATGTACTGTCATCTAGCTTAAGTTGTCATTCGTTTAATTGTTCCATATGTTCTACAACTTGGATGCAGTTTTTGTGTCTATGAATTTATATATCTACGTTTTCATACTAGGTTGACATTTTGTGTAAGCGATTTAATGCCTAATTTGATGGGAAACCTTAGTATTGTCTTTAGTAATCAATGTCTAGAGTGAACGATCAGTAAAAAATACCACTATGGGCCCTTTTTTCCTTGGGTAAAATGCATGCGGAAAATTAATTTTATTCACGGAGATACCATGAGTAATTAGGCTTTGTTTCATGTTCGATGACACGAGTTTTGATCAAAAGGCGTGCTACATGAGCAATTACCCAACTCTATAATTATATGCATCAAGTGTCTCATGCAACTTGCATGCATTTATCTAAAATATTAGTAACACCTAGCCAACTATAAGACATCACAGTTGAGCCCAAATGTGGGTAATAACATCGCAAATGTAGACTATATATTGATTTAGTGAGTAGAGAGACAATAGCATAAGTTGTGACGTTGTAGTTAGGTTTTGTCATTTCATCAAAAGAAATTAGTATGAACTCAAAGCCGACTACAATTCTTAGTAACAAAATCCACTTCTCCTTCTTGATCCTAACACTAGTATTAGTACCGTTCCAACTTATAATTAGTTTTTTTTGTATATATAGGTATTCACCATAATATTCTATCGTCTAGCTAGGTGATATCTGTTTTTATGAAATGTGCCATTGACCAAACCTGTTTTTGCCACAGACCAACAGTATGGAGAGCCTGGAGATTATTTTGGTGTATGTTCATCAAAAGATGACCCCTCAAACTCTATGCAAGACAATGTGTACCATCAACTTTTTATGTGTTTGCACTGAGATATTATATACTTCTTCTGTTGGGGTGTTGGATATTATGTACTTCCACTGTTGGGTGTTCTAGCATAACTGCCCAGCTCACGGCAGGACAATATACTTCTAATTTATACTCCATCCTTTCCTTTTATTGTGCTCATTTGTGTGTGCACGTGAGGTACTGATTTGATGATACTTTAGGACTAAAATGCTCCTCATTAATTATATATCAAATTTGGAAGTTAGAATTCACATATACTGTGTTAAAAAAATAGTTAACAATTAGTAATTTACCTAAAATTTGGGTTTGATCTTTGAGCATAATAACCCCAACTAACTCGATAATACCCAAAGGAAATCTTCTAAAGTATTAGGACTTGGTGAAATTTATAAAAAGATTTGCTAGGAGTGGATTCTGGATAGAGTTTTGGTAAGTGTATGATTAACAATAGGCGGCTGCTAGGCGTCACTCAACTGATCTTAGGAAAAGATTAGCAAAAGATCAGCCACATGACCAACCATTGTGTACTCCTTGATGACAGGATCTCGCTAGGACCATGTCATCGCTTCCATCCCCGCACCGCGCACGTAGTTTCAGCGAGAGCTGCAACAATGGTGTGCTCCGGTGGCCCTGTGATGCTCCAATGCAGCACTAGTGATGCTCTGAGGGCCTCGGCAATGCTCCAATTTAGCACCATTGCAACAGCACGCGGAGCTCACGCATCACGGCAGAGCCGTCGCATTGGATGCTTCATCGCAATGCTGACGATTCTTACATCGGAAGCGTCATCCCACTACAAAGCTTGACGGTTCTTCCATTGGAAGCTTCATCCCAATGCCGACGATGCTGCATCAGGTATTGCAATGGGGGGTGCGCAACGCTGGCTAGTGTCAAACCATTTCTCGATTCACAGCAATGGGGAGATGGCGGTCGCCGTTGGAAGCTCGCCCCCATAGCCGGCGTGGGGAACATGAAGAGAAAAATCAAATGCGTGGAGAGGAGAAAGGCCCATAGAGAAGATGCGATTGGGAAGGGGTGTGGTGAGCAGGCCCCACAGGGGGCACATGTCGAGCAGAGGGGGCGGTTGATGGGAGGAAGAGATCAACCGGTGAAATATGGTGAAACGTTAAGATGAATAGTCGCCTCAACCATAAAAGAAATAATAATCTGGTAACCTCAAGCTCTCAACCCAGATTAAACACTGCCACTTCCACAAATTACACATGTTAAGAAAGGATAGGACATCCAGTTGGTTCTATACAGCCATTTCAATTTTATCAAATTTGAAATAAAAGGGGGAACCACAACATCTCCCGTTGCCACTGGTAACTCTCCCAAGGTAATATTGACAATGACGCTACACGACGACTGCACGCCGTGCTGGGCATTGACCTTATCAGAAGGTAATATACCAATTGCCAGAAATAGATATCAGAGACATCGTTCACATCACAACTCCTGAATTCTCAGCTTTTTTTTCCTGTTCTGAATGGTACTGTACGAACATATGGACAATTGTCATCGAGCCTGCAAGGTGTCAACCGCGTCTAATACGAATTGCACCGGATAGAAATTTAGTTTATACAGAGCAACAACAACACCAGTGCAAAAAGCTACAAAAATTAAAACCAGATGTAATCTCTCTCCAACTGAATCCACCATGATCAGTGCTTCATGCCTATTGACATCTTTCCAGCTTCTCATTGGTAGAAATTCCCACATCGAAAAAACTTTTGGTATACATGGTCATCCAACTGTTCCACCCTCCCTGATTATCACACCAAGTTCACTTTGTTCATTCCTTACTTTGCTACAGGCGTTCATAAGCTGTGAGAATTTGAATTTCAGTGGAAGGATGAAAGAATGATTTGGCGCTTCCGCTGCTAAGACATGTATGTTCTGGTCTCACTGTCGTAGTGCACGTCTACTATACAGCAGCAGTACATCTCCGAGGCCATGAAGAATCGAGTTTGCACTACCTAGCATCAGGTTTAGTATAGTATCAGCTTTCCATGTACAATATGAGTATCTTGGTCTAATTTAACTTGATGTGCCAATTAGTAGATGACAGCGTGTTCCACCTCTAATTCATGGCATATGATGTCAATTCCATGATTGAGAAGGAGGGGAGATAACAATACTTGTTTCGTTGATACGGTTCAACTGAGATGATCCAATTTTAACACCATACAATTGGTAGAACCGTGGGAGACCAGGTCAGTGGTGGCAAGAGATCAGGCCATTTAAGATAGCTTGAGTGGGCAGCTATCTCATATAATGTAGGAATATGTGCATATGATTTCCAAGGACATCTGCAACAAAACGATGAGAGAATCAATCCATCATGTGTGTTACAATCAATGTGCTTGGAATCTGCAAGAGAAGTTATTTCTATCACTCCGTTCCAAAATAGATGACTCAACTTTGTACAAAGTTAGTACAATGTTGGGTCATCTATTTTGGAACGGAGGGAGTACTTGGTAAGAAAGTAGAATAGGAGTACGTTACCTCGTATAAGCTCCAATTGATGGACTAATCCTCAGATCTCATCAAACATGGAGGACTGGCGACATAGCACATGGGCCACATCATTGAGTTTGAGAAACAATTTCGGAAGCCGAAAGGCAAAGGATGTTGTTCAGGTATTGTTCACCATTTTAATTAAGAAAGCAGTCTCCGTTGCTAATTCCTTGGTTTCCAAATACTTGCTTTCTTCCACAACATCTGTTGTCAAGTTGAGAATTACAGGTCGCTCCGGATCATATTGAGTAAGTTCACGGACTTTTGCAACCCATTTAGCTGCTTCCCATACACCAAACCTATCATTGTCAAATGCAATAATTGGTTTAGTCAAACACAGTAACTGGAGGATCAGAGCAGAATAGCCCATATGCAGACAGTAAAATACTCCAAATGCAGATATAACTCAACCTCTCTAATTTAGATTAGTACAGATGCAGGTAACTTTCAATTTAATCTTTGAGTGTAGTATACTACAGATGCAGATAACTTGAGCAAAATGGAATTAAGTGCAGTGCATCCAAAGGTTTTGACCTAGGAGTGGAGTGCAGACTATAATGCTGGAAGGTACGAACTAATGAGGACTAGCAAGTTTGGCCAAGTATACTGCAGATCCTAATGGTCCAGGCATAACTCTATACCCAGGTAATGCATACCTTGTATTAAATGATGATGTCACAAACACAGCAGGGTAAGGAACATCCTTCTGGATATTATCATAGGGAGAATACTTCTTGATTGAAAGGAATTCTTCATGGTCCACAGGAAACCCAAACTCCTCATAATCAATGGCTGTAAGAGGTAGAATAGGATGGAGCAGAGTGTTGCAAACATCCAAGAAAGGGACCTGAGAAAGATAAAATGTAAGTTGTGGTAATGAACCATCAATAATAGGAACAACAATAGATGCAGTAATAGCACATCTTGGAGATCACCAAGAATGGATGACTAATATGGCCATTCCAAGCTCAGCAAACAATTCAAGAACATCAATTTGCCTGCAGGCACTCCATTACTAAAAATGGTCATTAGTTGCCTTTACCTATCATATTTAGCGACAAAGAAAACAGCACTGAAAGGGCTTAAAAAAAATCGCTAGGTTATTCTGCACGTAAGTTTGAAATGTGTGGGCTGCTTGGTTTGTGATTGGCAGATATTTAGGCTGCATTTGGCATTGCGGTGGATTATCATTATCGCATTTGCCCCACCGCTTTTGCATATTTTAGCGTTTGTTTGACCAGCTTTTGCCTACTTTTGTGGTTATTTCAACAGCAGATTATAAAATAAGCACAGCCCAGAACAGTTCAGCAAACCAAACTGAGTCTAGCTTCATTTGAAACTTTAGCATGGACATCTAATATTGGGGAACATGGAGTGACATACTGATTGCTACAAATAAATCATGCATACCTTTAAAACAGCGGCACGGAACAAATCTGGACGAGTATTGATTGCCGAAGCCACCAGAAGTCCTCCAGCACTGTATCCCCATCCAGCAAGCTTATTTTCTTGTATGATACCTTTTTCAAGAAGAAATTCACCACAAGAGACAAAATCATATATAGAATTCATCTTTTTGGTACGTGCACCATCCCAGTGCCACTCCTTGCCATAACCTCCACCACCCCTGAAACCATATATTTTTAAGTCAATACGAGTGTGGCCTGTAAAAACTCTAAAGGCAAAAGCAGGCATGTTTTTGAAGATGGCATAAGCTCCCATGAACCAAAATCAGTCAAACTCATTTGATATTCATTTCTCACTGAAAATATTATCAATGGGACAACGGAAGTCAATATGGACCTGGAAAATTGTCTCTATGGTATCTTTTCAGAAAGAATTCATTTGTTGTTTCAGGAGGTAAAGACGCCTTTTTCCAGAAAGTAGGCAATACGTACCTAACATCAGCATATGCAATCACCCAACCACGATCGAGTAGGCTCTTTAACTCACTACGCCAACGCTTATCCAGAATCTCACCATAGGCACCATGCCCATGAAGCAATCCTGGATTCCCTTCTTGCTTGTGCTTTCGTGAATATACCAAGGTGAGTGGAACCAAAACTCCGTCCTTCGATGGAACATCATAGTACTCACATGCATAGTATTCAGAGAGCTCATTCCAGTCACAATCTCCCAAATCTTCACTTGACAAATCAGCTCCATCTGAAGACAGCTTGCCCGCACTAGAAGCAAAAGCATTCCCATACAGTACCTTTGTTCTCTCATGAAGCATGTTTTGCTGTTGCACTATTTGCCACTTTCCATTTAGTAAGTTGTAATCAACAACTGCATCTGGCATCTAAGTTGAAAGATTAGGTTACTGCTAAGAAATAAAATACACTGACAAATACGAATTTTAATTGATCCATTTTAGTTCCCTAGATTACATGATGGCAAAATAAGAAGATCCACAAAGATAGTTGACAGCGATGTAATGCTAAGGTGCCACAACTCACAAGCAATACCTTCCCAGATGTGGAGTGGTATTGTGGTAACAGTTTAATAGTTGGTTGCACGAAACTTAAGGACAATAGAGCAAAAGGTTTTTAACTAGTATAGTAGATATATAGCAGGTTGCTTGTTAATTACCATGAAATATATTACGAAAAAAGGTTCAGCTACTGAATAATGTTGAACTTTTTATTCCATTTGGTTTAATTATATGGATAACAGCAACATCGTGTATGAATGCACCTTTCCATATAGGCGGCAAGGCAACAATTACATAAGCCAATTAAATCAAGATATTATAACAAAATTTGAAATGTACTAATGAACAACTGTGCAAGCAGATTATCACAAGAGATACTAAGTTGCTAGCACTTAACCACCCTGTAAAGGATATAAGGCATAGCACTGAATTCACAAAAGAAAAAGAAAATATAACGTTGAAAACATGGTAGGAGATGATTTAAATTGCAAAGTAGATAAAATACTGTGTACTGTTGGGAAGGTGGTAGAGTGAAAGGTGGCTTCCAAGGATATGTTTTCTTCTACAGTATGTTTGTAACATCATTCATCTGTTGTGCACTTGTGCTACTTTATAAAGGAAGACCTTCAGTGACACTCAGAACCAAAGGATATCTAGGGCTAATACATCTTAAGTTTTTCATGTAAATGATTTCTCTATGAGAAATAGCCAACTCGGACAATTTGGATAGTATTTACATAAACTAATTAAGGCCAGTTATCTCAACCAAATAATGGATGTCCAAAATCCACATTTCCATACATAAGAAAGATGGTGTTACTGCATAAAAATAGAAAAACAGTACAGGTAACTAATTCGGCCCTGCTTGCAAAGCAAAACGAAAAACAACTGTCCCAGTGTCAAAGGTGTAGAAGGATGAAACAATGAGCTAAGACAAACAGCAGAAATATATGCATACCACAGGTGATGATATTGTGAAACGCATTGTTGAAGAATAGTAGTCATAATTTGGGCCAGATAAAATCTGGCACACATGATCGGGAAGAGGCAAGTCAAGTGGGTGAAAATCTGATAGATGAGCAGGTACCTGAGAAATGAATTGAATACGAATATGTAGGTTATAGTTCTATAATATACAATTACGATTGCAGCATATGAATAGCCAATAACAGGAAAATATGCTAAAAATGATGAGAATCATAGCTCAGTTTCAGATATCCAATTAGGCAATATGACCGCAGACTGAGTAAATTTAGTGAACAACAAAGATTTGCAATGTTGCCACTCCCGAACACAGTAACAGATTGTGGGGGAGGCCATCACTAGGAAAATAAATACAGTATAATTATTCATTTGATCATTTCTCAACTTAGGCTTGTATATAACATCATATGAAAAGAAAATGGACTTACTTGGATATTTTCAGGTAGAGGCAGATTGACTGAACAAAGTCTGAGTTTTCTGCCTTGTCTCAGAATAAGCACCATATGAGTATTGCAAAAGTCAACATCTTCAAGAATAATACCTGGTTCCTCAAGGAAAACATTCTGAATTCAAACATCAAAAGAGTGTCAAATAGACCGCACAAAGTCACTTATCTGAATTAACTCAGAGCAGAACATTTTTCATGACAGCTGGGCTTATGGTGCATTTGCCTAAAATATATTAGAAAGTGCAACTGCTATTTTCGAAGGATTCATTGCATATTTTGTGAAGATAATGCGTGCATATCTAGAGAACAGGTGCACTCGGACAACTTTGACATGACATAGTAGATGCATAGCACAAACCTTCCAACTCTTTGGCCCAGGAGATTCCACATCACACTGCATTAGGTAATGTGAATTAACACAGACACCTTCTCTTGCAGCATCTGTGAATAAATACAGGTGTCCATGATGATGCTCCACAATGCAATGAACTTGGGATTCACCTTCCCATACCAGTGTCATTCTGGACAAGGGGTCAGAAGCCCTTATTAAATATACCTGCAAAAGGATAATTTTGCATAAGTAACAAACAGCGGACCAACTATGAATAATACAGATAGTGTGCACGAGAAGTGGAACCTTTGAGTGCGTGTCTGAAAAGACATTTAACGTTATAAACCGAAAATCCTTGGTATGTCTGATATTCAAATAAATATTCTCATCAGGTTCTTCCAACATAAGAATATCATCCTTGTTCGATCCAATAATGCTGCAAAACAGCCTAACCAAAGAAAAACTTCAGTCACAGTGCAATACAGCACAGCATAGATGAACCGGCGCAACAAAAAGAAATCCACCAACCTATATGGTCTTCTGTCCTCATTTGTAACAATATAAACCAGTGCTTTCCCATCCATAGCCCACGAAATATTTGAGACCCGATCAGCACGAGGTTTATCGCATAGTGTGCCCGTCACCAGATCCCTGATCATTAAAGTGAAAGAATCCTTATCTTTGTCATACATGGTGTACGCAATGAAGCGGTGATCTGGAGAAACTTCAGATAGCTCCTCATATGAGTATCCTGCATAATATTGATAGGCTTTAGCTTTTGTAATCTGAATAATCAAAACTACAAAAGGACTAACTACCTTTGAGCGCCCACTTCGGGACCAAAATGATTTAGCAAGTGTATTCCTCCAAAGATGTACTCCCTCCGTAAAGAAATATAAGATCGTACAGAGGGAGTATTCTCTAGTGCGGAGTCGGCAAAGTGCATAAAGTATAAAAAATGGCAGGGTGGGGATGCACCAAAGTATCTTTACTAGCCTTCGATTTGACATTTGGTAAGTAACTAAGTGTAGAATATTTGTAAATTTAGATCACAAGCGGATACAAGAACAATACAGCAAGATCATAGAATTAAAACAGCAAAAATGAAATAAAAATCAAGTACTATCATGATTGTGGAGAATATTTAGGACCGCAATATCTGGCGAACGTTCGTTGGGAGGGGTTGGCATTTGCGAACATTTTAGATCGCAAGTTTAGTTGTATGCGATTGCCAGTTTCTTCACAAACGCATGGCAATTTATGGAAAGAAGAGAAATTTTGCGGCAAAAAAGGGCAGAATTTGCCATCTCCTACCAGCTAAAGTTGCCACAAAAAAAAGTTTGCTTGCCATCCCCCTCCCAGCTGACGTTCACCAGTTTTCATTACCAATAATTTATGGCACATCAATGATCAACTGCAGTAGCATTATGTAATTACAACCTAGCAAACTTATTTGGCACTAACTAACAAATGAACAAACTTCTGGTAATTCTAAGGTAACACGCGGCAGATGCCTAGATGGTAAAAAGGTACTCCCTCCGTCCCATAATACTAGTGTCAAAAACGCTATTATATTATGGGACGGAGGGAGTACTAGGTAACAGGGGTAGGAGCAAGTCAAGAAAGTTTTTTGTCCTGTTAACAAATGTATATACCAATGATAAAATCAAATATAAACAACAGCTACAGCAATTAAAACAACAAACCCCACATTTGCATCACCAGGATATCAAACCTCTCAATCTATCGAGTCCATAAAACAGAATGTACACAATAATAGCAATGGATTATTAAGAAATAAATAGCATTGAGCCATTGACACGGCACTTTGAAAGGTAAAAATAACAATAACTGTGTAACAGAAGCCCTCATGCTCGAGACGACTGGAATAGTAGCAAATGCCAAAATTAATCTCGGTGTTACCTCCGAATCGCTCGGCCTCCTTGTTGTAATCCACCAATTTCTGTTCGATGCGCTTCCCAGCGGTGAAGTCGAACCCCGCGGAGGGGTCGCTGTAGGAGACGAACTCCCCATGGAGAGCGGCGGAGCGGCGACAGAGCACGGGGTACTGCTTGCCCTCGTCCGCGCGGCGGTAGTAGAGCCAGGGGCCCCAGCGGGCGGGCGGCGTGCAGGCGTCGGAGGCGAGGCGGGAGGCCATCTCGAGCTGGAGCTTGCGGGCGAGGCGGTCGGCGCCTGCGGCGGCGAGGCAGGCCTCGGCGTACTTCTCCTCGGCCTCCATGTGGACGTCCATGTGGCGCATGGCGGCGGCGTCGGAGAGCGAGCCCATCCAGGCGTAGCTGTCGTGCCACGTCTCACCGTGGATGGTGACGGGCTCGGGCTTCTGCGGCGGGCGCGGCGGGTTGGGCGGCGGGGGCGGGGGCGGCGAGGCCCCGGGCCTGGCGCGGCGGTGGACGTGGCGGCGGAGGAGGAGGCGGGGGAGCAGGTCGAGATGACGGCGCATGGTCGCCGTCGCCGTCGCCGGTGGTGGCGGGGGCTGGCGAGGTTTTAGGTGGGGTTTTGCCGTTTCGGCTCGCCGGATTTGGGGGAGGCGAATGATTTGGGGAATGGGGACGATTGAAATGGGCTTCTGCTGTTGAGAGAAATCACATATTTGACCTCCGGGTGAAATCAAATCACGAACTGACCTGCTTTCGAAAAAATTCATGCTAGTGACCCTTTCGTGTGGCGCCCGACAGCAAGGCGCCGCACCCAATGTTGCAGCGCCCTTCTCTTAGGCGTCGCACATCCTGCCAGCGTGGCAGCCCGGGTCCAGGCGCAGCCCCACACACAGCAGTGCAGCACCTAAGCCTTGGGCGCCACGCTGTGTTAAGTGCAGCGCCTATCGCTTGGGCGCTGCACTTTGACTTAAGCCGCATCGGGCCAGCCCCTCCCAGGCAGTTCTTCCCCCTCTCCAGGAAGTTACTCTCTGTATAGAGAGCGGCGGCGGCGCCCCCTTCGGATCCCCCCACACACACACCCCTCTCAGATCTGAAGATTTTAGGCCTGGATTCGATCTCCAATCCCTCCTACTAGGTAAACTCCTCCGTTCCCTTTCTTTTCCTCCGTAAATTCGTTGCAATTTTAAGGATTTGCTCAAGATTAGGTGGAACCTTTGATTTGCTTGGTTTGGATATTTATTTGTCCAAGTTTGGGTGTTGTGATGGAGGATGTGTAGTCATATCCGGTATTATATGATTCTTGTTAGTGAAACCTAGATTGTTTATTATTTTTTAGATATATATGAGATGCCTAGTTTTGTAGATAATTATGAGATGTTGAGTTTTGTAGCTATATCTGAGATGTTGAGTTTTTTTAGGTATATATTAGATGTTGAGTTTATTTGAAATATGAGATGTTGATTTACTTGAACACATATGACATACGAGATATATATGAGAATTTACAATTATTTATTCATTGAGTGAGAAGGAGATGTTGAGATTCTTGTAGATGAATACATATGAGATGTTTAGATGAACACATATGAAATGTTGAGTGTATACCGATATTTGAGATGAACTCATATATGTTTATTGTTTGAACTTTGTAAGGATGGTTTGGCTTCTCGACAATGCCATTGACACACAACACCGGGCCTACATGATGCGCGAGAAGGGGCTGGTAATAATGAGTGATCTAAATATTTAGCGAATTTGCCTTTAGTTGAAATTGACATGCCCTAAGATTTGTCATTACTTGTTTTTTGCAGAAGCTTGAACCTCTGAAGATTCGGTATCATGGGGTCTCTGGTCCTGCCATGCCTTACAATGAGCGGTACACACTGATACGTCCATTTTGCATCATGCTTTTATATCGATATTTATTGCTTTATGGGCTGCTATTACACGTTATGTCACAATACTTATGCCTATTCTTTCTTGTTTTACAAGGTTTACATGAAGAGGGAGAATACCGGCAGCTGGAATTCTGGGCTGGAAAAGGAGCAAATATTAGAGACCTATTCTACACAGCTCCAAAAGTCCTGAAACTTCACGGAAGTCATTTTTGTATTAATAAAAAATACTGGACGAAGAAAATACCAGAGGGGGGCCACACCCTAGCCACGAGGGTGGGAGGCGCGCCCTACCCCCCTGGGCGCGCCCCCTACCTCGTAGGCCCCCTGGTGGCCCTCCGGTGCCCATCTTCTGCTATATGAAGTCTTTCGTCCGAGAAAAAATCATAAGCAAGCTTTCGGGAAGAAACTCCGCCGCCACGAGGCGGAACCAATCTAGGGCTCCGGCAGAGCTGTTCTTGTTGGGGATCGTAGCAGAAATTTAAAATTTTCTACGCATCACCAAGATCAATCTATGGAGTAATCTAGCACCGAGGGGAAGGGGAGTGCATCTACATACCATTGTAGATCGCTAAGCGGAAGCGTTGCAAGAACGCGGATGAACGAGTCGTACTCGTAGCGATTCAGATCGCGGTTGATTCCGATCTAAGCGCCGAACCACGGCGCCTCCGCGTTCAACACACGTGCAGCCCGGTGACGTCTCCCACGCCTTGATCCAGCAAGGGGACAAGGAGAAGTTGGGGAAGACTCCGTCCAGCAGCAGCACGACGGCGTGGTGGTGGTGGAGGAGCACGGAACTCCAGCAGGGCTTCGCCAAGCTACGAGAGACGAGGAGGGAGAGAGGTATGGCTGCGCCTGGGAGAGAATAACTCGTGTATTGGGCAGCCCCTAGACCTCAACTATATATAGGGGGAGGGGAGGGGGCTGCGCCCCCTCTAGGGTTCCCACCCCAAGGGGTGCGGCAGCCCCAGATCCCATCTAGGGTGGCGGCCAAAGGGGGGAGAGGGGGAGGCGCACCTGGGGTGGGCTTTAGGGCCCATCTGCCCTAGGGTTTGCCCCCATCTTCTCTTGAGGCGCCTTGGGCCTTGGTGGGGGCGCCCCGGCCCACCTAGGGGCTGGTCCCTTCCCACTATTGGCCCACGCAAGCCTCTGGGCTGGTGGCCCCTCCCGGTGGACCCCCGGGCCCTTCCGGTGGTCCCGGTACATTACCGGTGATGCCCGGAACACTTCCGGTGGCCAAATCCTCACTTCCTATATATCAATCTTTACCTCCGGACCATTCCGGAACTCCTCGTGACGTCCGGGATCTCATCCGGGACTCTGAACAACATTCAGTAACCGCGTACATACTTTCCCTATAACCCTAGCGTCATCGAACCTTAAGTGTGTAGACCCTACGGGCTCGGGAACCATGCAGTCATGACCGAGACATATCTCCGGCCAATAACCAACAGCGGGATCTGGATACCCATGTTGGCTCCCACATGTTCCACGATGATCTCATCGGATGAACCACGATGTCAAGGATTCAATCAATCCCGTATATAATTCCCTTTGTCTACCGGTATAGTACTTGCCCGTGATTCGATCGTCGGTATCCCGATACCTTGTTCAATCTCGTTACCGGCAAGTCTCTTTACTCGTTCCGTAACACATCATCCCGTGATCAACTCCTTGGTCACATTGTGCACATTATGATGATGTCCTACCGAGTGGGCCCAGAGATACCTCTCCGTTTACACGGAGTGACAAATCCCAGTCTCGATTCGTGCCAACCCAACAGACACTTTCGGAGATACCTGTAGTGCACCTTTATAGCCACCCAGTTACGTTGTGACGTTTGGTACACCCAAAGCATTCCTACGGTATCCGGGAGTTGCACAATCTCATGGTCTAAGGAAATGATACTTGACATTAGAAAAGCTTTAGCAGACGAACTACACGATCTTGTGCTAGGCTTAGGATTGGGTCTTGTCCATCACATCATTCTCCTAATGATGTGATCCCGTTATCAACGACATCCAATGTCCATGGTCAGGAAACCGTAACCATCTATTGATCAACGAGCTAGTCAACTAGAGGCTTACTAGGGACATGGTGTTGTCTATGTATCCACACATGTATCTGAGTTTCCTATCAATACAATTTTAGCATGGATAATAAACGATTATCATGAATAAGGAAATATAATAATAACCAATTTATTATTGCCTCTAGGGCATATTTCTAACAGTCTCCCACTTGTACTAGAGTCAATAATCTAGTTCACATTGCCATGTGATTAACACTCACAGGTCACATCACCATGTGACTAACATCCAAAGAGTTTACTAGAGTCAATAATCTAGTTCACATCACTATGTGATTAACACTCAATGAGTTCTGGGTTTGATCATGTTATGCTTGTGAGAGAGGTTATAGTCAACGGGTCTGCAACAATCAGATCCGCATGTACTTCGCAAAACTTTATGTCATATCGTAGATGCTGCTACCACGTTCCACTTGGAGCTATTCCAAATGGTTGCTCCATTATACATATCCGGTTTTTCTACTCATAGTCATTCGGATAGGTGTTAAAGCTTGCATCGACGTAACTCTTAACGTCGAACTCTTTATCACCTCCATAACCGAGAAATATTTCCTTATTCCTCTAAGGACAATTTTGACCACTGTCCAGTGATCCACTCCTGGATCACCTTTGTACCCTCTTGCCAGACATGTGGCAAGGCACAAATCAGGTGCGGTACTCAGCATGGCATACCGTATAGAGCCTATGACAAAAGCATAGGGGACGACCTTCGTCCTTCCTCTTTCTTCTGCCGTGATCAAGCTTTGAGTCTTACTCAACTTCACACCTTACAACTCAGGTAAGAACTCCTTCTTTGACTGATCTATTTTGAACTCCTTCAAAATCATGTCAAAGGTGTGTGTTCTTTTGAAAGTATCATCGGGCGTCTTGATCTATCTCTATAGATCTTGATGCCCAATATGTAAGCAGCTTTATCCAGGTCTTCCTTTGAAAATCACTTTTCAAACAACCGTTTATGCTTTCCAGAAATTCTACATCATTTCAGATCAACAATATGTCATCCACATATACTTATCAGAAATGTTGTAGTGCTCCCACTCACTTTCTTGTAAATACAAGTTTCTAGCAAACATTGTATAAACCTAAAAACTTTGATCACTCCATCAATGCATATATTCCGACTCCGAGATGCTTGCTCTAATCCATAGAAGGATCGTTGGAGCCAGCATCCCTTTTAGCATCCTTAGGATCGACAAAACCTTTGATTGTATCACATACAACTTTTTCTTACGAAAACTGGTAAGAAAACTTGTTTTGACATCCATCTGTCAGATTTCATAATCGAAAAATACAGCTAATGCTAACATGAATCCGACGGACTTAAGCATCGCTACGGGTGAGAAAATCTCATCGTAGTCAACTCCTTGAACTTGTGAAAAAAACTCTTTGCCACAAGTCGAGCTTCATAGACGGTAACATCACCGTCCACGTCCGTCTTCTTCTTAAAGATCCATTTATCTCAATGGCTTGCCGATCATCGGGCAAGTCCACCAAAGTCCATACTTTGTTCTGATACATGGATCCTATCTCGGATTTCATGGCTTCTAACCATTTGTCGGAATACGGGCCCACCATCGCTTCTCCATAGCTCATAGGTTCATTGTTGTCTAACAACATGATATCTAAGACAGGATTACCAAACCACTCAGGAGTAGTACATATCCTTGTCGACCTACGAGGTTCGATAGCAACTTGATCCGAAGCTTCATGATCACTATCACTAACTTCCTCTTCAACAGACGTAGGCGCCACAGAAACATCTTTCTGTGTTGCACTACTTTCCGGTTGAAGTAGAGGTTCAACAACCTCATCAAGTTCTATCTTCCTCCCACTCAATTCTTTCGAGAGAAACTCCTTCTCGAGAAAGGACCCGTTCTTGTGACAAACAATTTGCCCTCGGATCTAAGATAGAAGGTATACCCAACTGTCACCTTTGGGTATCCTATGAAGATGTGTTTTTCCGCTTTGGGTTCGAGCTTCTCTGGCTGAAGCCTTAAGCATCGCAGCCCCAAACATTAAGAAACGACAACTTTGGTTTCTTGACAAACCAATGTTCATATGACGTCGTCTCAACGGACTTAGATGGTGCCCTATCTAAAGTGAATGCAGCTGTCTCTAACGCATAACCTCAAAATGATAGCGGTAGATCGCTAAGAGACATCATAGATCGCACCATATCTCATAAGGTTCGATTACGACGTCCGGACACACCATTTCACTGTGGTGTTCCAGGTGGCTTCAACTGTGAAACAATTCCACAATGTCTTAAGTGATTGCCAAACTCATAACTCGGAAATTCTCCCTCGATCAGATCGTAGGAATTTGATCTTCTTGTTATGATGGTTCTTAACTTCACTCTGAAATTGCTTGAACTTTTCAAACGTTTCAGACTTGTGCTTCATTAAGTAAATATACCCATATCTACTCAAATCGTCAATGAAGATGAGAAAATAACGATATCCACCACACGCCTTAATTCTCATTGGATCACGAACATCAGCATGTATGATTTCCAACAAGTCACTTGCCCGTTTCATTGTACCTGAAAACGGGATCTTAGTCATCCTGCCCATGAGGCATGGCTCGCATGTGTCAAGCGATTCAAAATCAAGTGACTCCAAACATCCATCAGCATGGAGTTTCTTCATGCATTTTATGCCAAAATGACCTAAGTGGCAGTGTCACAAGAAAGTGGTACTATCATTATTAACTCTACATCTTTTTGGCGTGAACATGTGTATTACCACGACCGAGATTCAATGAACCATTCACATAGGGTGCATGACCATGAAAGGTAGTATTCATGTAAACAGAATAACCATTATTTTCTAACTTAAATGAATAACCGTATTGCAATGAACATGATCTAATCATATTCACGCTCAACGTAGACACCTAATAACATTTATCTAGGTCCAATACTAATCCCGAAGGCAGATGGAGCGTGCGATGGTGATCTCATCAACTTTGGAAACACTTCCAACACACATCGTCACCTCGCCCTTAGCCAGTCTCCGTTTAGTCCGTAGCTTTTGCTTCAAGTCACCAATAATAGCAACTGAACCGGTATCCAATACCCAGGTGCTACCAGGAGTACTAGTAAGGTACACATTAATAACACGTATATACTTTGTTGAAGTTGCCAGCCTTCTTATCTACCATGCATTTGGGGTAGTTCCGCTACCAGTGACCGTTCCCCTTACAATAGAAGCACTTAGTCTCGGGTTTGGGTTCAACCTTGGGTTCCTTCATTGGAGCGGCAGCTGGTTGTAGCGACCCGACCCGAATGGATCAAGTCTCTGTGCTTAAGTGTCATCCCTGGATCGGTATGCTGACACACACAGTACTCGAGGATTTATAACAGAGGTAAATCACATGTATAAAGTAACGTAAATACTATTACCTCAATCCAAATAGCGGAAGTAACAAGGTTGTGGATTCCCATCAACACCAACGGCAAAGTTGAGTGTAGAAATCGTAACCCTAACGTGTCACTTACTCATCGTAAGAATCCTGCAACATGAAACGTTGCAGCCCGAAAACGGGTCAGCACATGGAATATGCTGGCAAATTCACACCATAGAGAAATGATGAACAAAGGCTATCACTACATGCATATATGGCTGGTGGAAAAGCTTTATGGTTATAATGTTTTTGCGAAAAGCCAATTTTTCCCTACTGCAAAGGAATAAATTTTATTTGACTATCATGGTGGTTGTTAAACATTGAGATGGTTGACAGCATCTCAATCCCAATTAAGTATCATCATTAACCCAACAAAATTAATTAAAGTAACATGATGAGATCAACGAGATAATCCAAGAACTAGATACTCAAGATGTCCATAACCGGGGACACGGCTAACCATGATTAGTTTGTACACTCTACAGAGGTTTGCGCACTTTTCCTCACAAGACTCGGTCGCCTCCGCTTGATTCTCGCACTACATGATGTTTGAGAAACGGATGATCAAGACACAGTCTTTCAGAAGCATTTACTCTCTACTCCGGGCAGACCGTTACACCTACAATCCCCCTACATCTGCTAGTCCACCTCTTCAAGAGCTCACACAACTTACTCAACTATGCCAGAGCCCATAATGGCTTGTGGCTGCACACGGTCCAAAAATACAGGCAACACTGGGTTCTCCAGGTGCCTCAATCCACCCAGTTGTTTATTTAAGTAGCCACCTTAAGTTGAACCATTAATTAACAATCTCACATTTGTCATGGAAAATTCACTCAAACCCAATCCACGTTACGAGCATAGCATAGCAGTATAAGCATAACGTAATAGTAACTCCCAAGGTTTGAATGCAGGGCAATAGGTTCCTACCTCATCAACTACTTCCCAATACCCACATGTTTTCAATCCTACTCATGCAATGTTTGAGGGTGAAACTAATGCATAAAAACTGGGTATGGAAGGGATATGATCAAAGTGTGAACTTGCCTGCAATGTTGATGAAGATGATTCGCACTCATAACTCTTGATAGTTCTACTCGTCACACTCCGTTCAATCTATCGTGAGCAAGCAATAGTAACCATACATAAGCAATCACTCAAAAGATCAGAAAGATCGAAGAAGACGATTCGGAAAACATCAAAACCAAGCAAATAACTCTTGCAACATAAAACAATTTCTAACAGTACCAAAATTATGTGAATTTGGCCTTATCAGAAAGTTTAGGTCATGAGCTTCGATATGCAAAAAGAATCAACTCAAACGGAGTTACGGAACTCAAGTTACGATCAAACGAAGTTTGAATATAAATTTGAACAAATTTTGAAATTTGAAAATTTCAAAAAGTTGATGTGACAGGTTCACTAGATAGGTGAAAACTGGTTTCATCTAATTTGTATGAACGAGTAAAAAGTTATGGCTTTTTGAAAAATTAGGGCCAAGCTGTTTTGCAGAAGAAAAATAGTTACGGCTAAAAAAATTAGGTTTAACGTATAAATACAGAGAACGAATAAATATACCTAAAAGACGACTTCGGAGTGAGGAGAAGAGAAATATATTTTTCTTTAAGGAATCTAGTCAAACCAAAATTTTGATTTAACCCGAATCGGATGATTTTTGGAGGCTCTATGGGTCTATATTTATTCGTGGAAAAAAGGCTTAAAGGTTAAAGGCTAGGCAATGTGGGACTAAACGTAGATGAAAAAAAAAGCGCATGGCCTAAAACTTCGGCCGGCCGCGTTCGGCAGTTTTTTTTTTCAAATACTAAAAGAAGGAAAAAAATAAGAAAAAGAAAAAATATTTTTTTTCTGCAACAATAACCAAAAAAACAATATGGGCCGGCATGGGTGCAGTGTGCACGTAGGCGACGGATAAAATTTGGGCGGCACGTACATTTTTTTCTTTTTTTTAGAAACAGAAAGGAAAACTGTATAACGAAAACGAAAATAAAATTGTACATAGGCATATTATATATCAAAATTTTCAGAAAAAGATTTCCTACAGCATGGGAATTTTTCTAGAATTAAATAAAATCCACAAAAATTCAAATAAATCAAAGAGTGCTACTGCTCTACTAAAATCCAATAAAAATCATTTTCAAAATACCAAAATTAATTCAAATTTATTTCTCTCCAATTTTCTGTTGTAGGGAATCATGTTACCCTATTTTCCATATATTTTTATTTTGGAGAAAAATAATTTGAATAAAACCCAAATACTCCAAATTAAAAATAATTTCCAAAAGGACTTTAAATTAGATCCTTTTAAACTTCCAACTCATATTTCATATGTTTTGAAGAAGTCATTTTATCTTCTCTCATGAAAATCATTGAGTTGTTTGATCTTCAAATATTTTGAATAAAACCCAAATACTCCAAATTAAAAATAATTTCCAAAAGGACTTTAAATTAGATCCTTTTAAACTTCCAACTCATATTTCATATGTTTTGAAGAACTCATATTTCATATGTTTTGAAGAAGTCATTTCATATGTTTCTGAATTGGAAATATTTTCAAATGATATTCAAATATTTTCAACACCCCTTTTCATTTAAATAAATGGAAGAAGTCATGTCATCTTCTCTCGAGGGTTTTGTGATGAAAAGAATTTGAATTCATGGAGATCATAAAAGCAAAATGAAAGTTTGGGAAAGCCCTTTTATTCCCTCTCATTTAACTTTCAAAAGATTTCGAATTCACTCACTTTCAGTCAATCAATCACACAACAATCCAACAAACAATCAAATCTATCTATTTATTATAACATTCCAAATTTTAGAATTTTGGGATGTTACAGTGGTGTACCATTCATGAAGTTTCCCTTCTAGCCCTTGCCCTTCTTGAAACCAGTGGTCTTGTTAAACCATCAACACTTGATGCTCCTTCTTGATTTCTACTTTTTGCGGTCTTAAGCACCGCGAACAGCTCCGGGATCATCTCCATCCCTTGCATGTCATAGTTCATCACGAAGATCTAGTAGCTTAGTGATAGTGACAAGAGAACTCTATCAATCACTATCTTACCTGGAAGTTTAACTCCCACTTGATTCAAGTGATTGTAGCACCCAGACATTCTGAGCACATGCTCACTAGCTGAGCTATTCTCCTCCATCTTGTAGGCAAGGAACTTGTCAGAGGTCTCATACCTCTCAACACGGGCATGATCCTGAAATCCCAATTTCAGCTCTTGGAACATCTCATATGTTCTATGGCGTTCAAAACGTCATTGGAATCCCGATTCTAAGCCGTAAAGTATGGTGCACTTAACTATCAAGTAGTCATCAGGACGTATCTGTTAGATGTTCATAACATCCACAGACGACGCTAGAGGGGTTGGCACACCGAGCGGTGCATCAAAGACATAAGCCTTCTGTGTAGCAGTGAGGACACTCCTCAGGCAACGGACCTAGTCCGCGTCAATGCTTACAATATCTTTCAACTTAATCTTTCTCTAGGAACGTATTGAAACAGGGAGCTACAACGCGAGCTATTGATCTACAACATATTTGCAAAGACAATTTAGACTATGTTCATGATAATTAAGTTCATCTAATCAAATTATTTAATGAACTCCCACTTAAATAGACATCCATCTAGTCATCTAAATGATACATGATCTGAATCGACTAGGCCGTGTCCGATCATCACGTGAGACGGACTAGTCATCATCGGTGAACATCTTCATGTTGATCGTATCTTCTATACGACTCATGTTCGACCTTTCGGTCTTCCGTGTTCCGAGGCCATGTCTGTACATGCTAGGCTCGTCAAGTCAACCTAAGTGTTTCGCATGTGTTCCGAGGTCATGTCTGTACATGCTAGGCTCGTCAACACCCGTTGTATTCGAACGTTAGAATCTATCACACCCGATCATCACATGGTGCTTCGAAACAACGAACCTTCGCAATGGTGCACAGTTAGGGAGAACACTTTTCTTGAAATTTTAGTGAGGGATCATCTTATTTAAGCTACCGTCGTTCTAAGCAAATAAGATGTAAAACATGATAAACATCACATGCAATCTAATAGTGACATGATATGGCCAATATCATTTTGCTCCTTTTTTATCTCCATCTTCGGGGCGCCATGATCATCGTCGTCACCGGCATGACACCATGATCTCCATCATCATGATCTCCATCATCGTGTCTTCATGAAGTTGTCTCGTCATCTATTACTTCTACTACTATGGCTAACGGTTTAGCAATAAAGTAAAGTAATTACATGACGTTTATGTTGACACGCAGGTCATAAATAAATTAAGACAACTCCTATGGCTCCTGCCGGTTGTCATACTCATCGACATGCAAGTCGTGATTCCTATTACAAGAACATGATCAATCTCATACATCACATATATCATTCATCACATCCTTTTGGCCATATCACATCACATGGCATATGCTGCAAAAACAAGTTAGACGTCCTCTAATTGTTGTTACAAATTTTTACGTGGCTGCTATAGGTTTCTTAGCAAGAACGTTTCTTACCTACGCCAAAACCACAACGTGATATGCCAATTTCTATTTACCCTTCATAAGGACCCTTTTCATCGAATCCGATCCGACTAAAGTGGGAGAGACAGACACCTGCTAGCCACCTTATGCAACTAGTGCATGTCAGTCGATGGAACCTGTCTCACGTAAGTGTACGTGTAAGGTCGGTCCGGGCCGCTTCATCCCACGATGCCGCCGAATCAAGATAAGACTAGTAACGACAAGTAAATTTACAAAATCGATGCCCACAACTACATTGTGTTCTACTCGTGCATAGAAACTACGCATAGACCTAGCTCTGATACCACTGTTGGGGATCGTAGCAGAAATTTAAAATTTTCTACACATCACCAAGATCAATCTATGGAGTAATCTAGCACCGAGGGGAAGGGGAGTGCATCTACATACCATTGTAGATCGCTAAGCGGAAGCGTTGTAAGAACGCGGATGAAGGAGTCGTACTCATAGCGATTCAGATCGCGGTTGATTCCGATCTAAGCGCCGAACCACGGCGCCTCCGCGTTCAACACACGTGCAGCCCGGTGACGTCTCCCACGCCTTGATCCAGCAAGGGGACAAGGAGAAGTTGGGGAAGACTCCGTCCAGCAGCAGCACGACGGCGTGGTGGTGGTGGAGGAGCGCGGAACTCCAGCAGGGCTTCGCCAAGCACTACGAGAGACGAGGAGGGAGAGAGGATGGCTGCGCCTGGGAGAGAATAACTCGTGTATTGGGCAGCCCCTAGACCTCAACTATATATAGAGGGAGGGGAGGGGGCTGCGCCCCCTCTAGGGTTCCCACCCCAAGGGGTGCGGCAGCCCCAGATCTCATCTAGGGTGGCGGCCAAAGGGGGGAGAGGGGGAGGCGCACCTGGGGTGGGCCTTAGGGCCCATCTGCCCTAGGGTTTGCCCACATCTTCTCTTGAGGCGCCTTGGGCCTTGGTGGGGGCGCCCCAGCCCACCTAGGGGCTGGTCCCTTCCCACTATTGGCCCACGCAAGCCTCTGGGGCTGGTGGCCCCTCCCGGTGGACCCCCGGACCCTTCCGGTGGTCCTGGTACATTACCGGTGATGCCCGGAACACTTCCGGTGGCCAAATCCTCACTTCCTATATATATCAATCTTTACCTCCGGACCATTCCGAAACTCCTCGTGACGTCCGGGATCTCATCCGGGACTCCGAACAACATTCGGTAACCGCGTACATACTTTCCCTATAACCCTAGCGTCATCGAACCTTAAGTGTGTAGACCCTACGGGCTCGGGAACCATGCAGTCATGACCGAGACATATCTCCGCCCAATAACCAACAGCGGGATCTGGATACCCATGTTGGCTCCCACATGTTCCACGATGATCTCATCGGATGAACCACGATGTCAAGGATTCAATCAATCCCGTATACAATTCCCTTTGTCTACCGGTATAGTACTTGCCCGAGATTCGATCGTCGGTATCCCGATACCTTGTTCAATCTCGTTACCGGCAAGTCTCTTTACTCGTTCCATAACACATCATCCCGTGATCAACTCCTTGGTCACATTGTGCACATTATGATGATGTCCTACCGAGTGGGCCCAGAGATACCTCTCCGTTTACACGGAGTGACAAATCCCAGTCTCGATTCGTGCCAACCCAACAGACACTTTCGAAGATACCTGTAGTGCACCTTTATAGCCACCCAGTTACGTCGTGACGTTTGGTACACCCAAAGCATGCCTACGGTATCCGGGAGTTGCACAATCTCATGGTCTAAGGAAATGATACTTGACATTAGAAAAGCTTTAGCAGACGAACTACACGATCTTGTGCTAGGCTTAGGATCGGGTCTTGTCCATCACATCATTCTCCTAATGATGTGATCCCATTATCAACGACATCCAATGTCCATGGTCAGGAAACCGTAACCATCTATTGATCAACGAGCTAGTCAACTAGAGGCTTACTAGGGACATGGTGTTGTCTATGTATCCACACATGTATCTGAGTTTCCTATCAATACAATTTTAGCATGGATAATAAACGATTATCATGAACAAGGAAATATAATAATAACCAATTTATTATTGCCTCTAGGGCATAATTCTAACAGTTCTGCCGGGGAAACTTCCCTCCGGGAGGGGGAAATCATCGCCATCGTCATTACCAACGCTCCTCTCATTGGGAGGGGGCCAATCTCCATCAACATCTTCACCAGCACCATCTCCTCTCAAACCCTAGTTCATCTCTTGTATCCAATCTTTGTCCCGAAGCCTCGGATTGGTACTTGTGGGTTGCTAGTAGTGTTGATTACTCCTTGTAGTTGATGCTAGTTGGTTTATTTGGTGGAAGATCATATGTTCAGATCCATTATGCATATTAATACCCCTCTGATTATGAACATGAATATGATTTGTGAGTAGTTACGTTTGTTCTTGAGGACATGGGAGAAGTCTTGCTATTAGTAGTCATGTAAATTTGGTATTCGTTCGATATTTTGATGAGATGTATGTTGTCTCTCCTCTAGTGGTGTTATGTGAACGTCGACTAGATGACACTTCACCATTGTTTGGGCCTAGAGGAAGGCATTGGGAAGTAATAAGTAGATGATGGGTTGCCAGAGCGACAGAAGCTTAAACCCTAGTTTATGCGTTGCTTCGTAAGGGGCTGATTCGGATCCATATGTTTCATGCTATGGTTAGGTTTACCTTAATACTTCTTTTGTAGTTGCGGATGCTTGCAATAGGAGTTAATCATAAGTGGGATGCTTGTCCAAGTAAGGACAGCGCCCAAGCACCGGTCCACCCACATATCAAATTATCAAATTACCGAACGTGAATCATATGAGCGTGATGAAAACTAGCTTGACGATAATTCCCATGTGTCCTCGGGAGCGCTTTTCTCTATATAAGATTTTGTCCAGGCTTGTCCTTTGCTACAAAAAGGATTGGGCCACCTTGCTGCACTTTATTTACACTTGTTACTTGCTACTCGTTACAAAATACCTTATCACAAAACTATCTGTTACCGATAATTTCAGTGCTTGCAGAGATTACCTTGCTGAAAACCGCTTATCATTTCCTTCTGCTCCTCGTTGGGTTCGACACTCTTACTTATCGAAAGGACTACGATAGACCCCCTATACTTGTGGGTCATCACACACCGTACATCCAGCAGGCAGGACTACTCCCATGGATTCAATTGGTCAGCCGGTCCATGCCGAATCTCAACGCTCCACTGGTGTCTGCTCTTGCTGATCGGTGGAGGCCGAAGACGCACAGTTTCCATCTTCGGACTGGGGAGATGACCGTGACGCTCGAGGATGTCTCGTTGATCACCGGTCTTGCTATCGACGGGAGGCCTCTCTGTATGAGCACCGATTCTGATGGGTGGCTGATGTCTACTACGCAACCTTCTTCTTGTAGACGTTGTTGGGCCTCCAAGTGCATAGGTTTGTAGGACAGTAGCAAATTTCCCTCAAGTGGATGACCTAAGGTTTATCAATCCGTGGGAGGCGTAGGTTGAAGATGGTCTCTCTCAAACAACCCTGCAACCAAATAACAAAGAGTCTCTTGTGTCCCCAACACACCCAGTACAATGGTAAATTGTATAGGTGCACTAGTTCGGCGAAGAGATGGTGAAACAAGTGCAATATGGATGGTAGATATAGGTTTTTGTAATCTAAAAATATAAAAACAGCAAGGGAGCAAGTGGTAAAAGTGAGCACAAACGGTATTGCAATGCGTTGAAACAAGGCCTAGGGTTCATACTTTCACTAGTGCAAGTTCTCTCAACAATAATAACATAATTGGATCATATAACTATCTCTCAACATGCAACAAAGAGTCACTCCAAAGTCACTAATAGCGGAGAACAAACGAAGAGATTATGGTAGGGTACAAAACCACCTCAAAGTTATTCTTTCTGATCGATCTATTCAAGAGTCCGTAGTAAATAAGACGAAGCTATTCTTTCCGTTCAATCTATCATAGAGTTCGTACTAGAATAACACCTTAAGACACAAATCAACCAAAACCCTAATGTCCATACTCCAATGTCACCTCAAGTATCCGTGGGTATGATTATACGATATGCATCACACAATCTCATATTCATCTATTCAACCAACACAAAGAACTTCAAAGAGTGCCCCAAAGTTTCTACCGGAGAGTCAAGACGAAAACGTGTGCCAACCCCTATGCATAAGTTCACGAGGTCACAGAACCCGCAAGTTGATCACCAAAACATACATCAAGTAGATCACATGATATCCCATTGTCACCATAGATAAGCACATGCAAGACATACATCAAGTGTTCTCAAATCCTTAAAGACTCAATCCGATAAGATAACTTCAAAGGGAAAACTCAATCCATTACAAGAGAGTAGAGGGGGAGAAACATCATAAGATCCAACTATAATAGCAAACCTCGCGATACATGAAGATCGTACCACCTCAAGAACACGAGAGAGAGAGATCAAACACATAGCTACTGGTACATACCCTCAGCCCCGAGGGTGAACTACTCCCTCCTCATCATGGAGAGCGCCGGGATGATGAAGATGGCCACCGGTGAGGGATTCCCTCTCCGGCAGGGTGCCGGAACAGGGTCCCGATTGGTTTTTGATGGCTACAGAGGCTTGCGGCGGCGGAACTCCCAATCTATTGTGTTCCCCGATGTTTTTAGGGTATATGGACATATATAGGCGAAAGAAGTCGGTCAGGGGAGCCACGAGGGGCCCGCGAGGGTGGGGGCGCGCCTAGGGGGTAGGGCACGCCTCCCTACCTCGTGGCTTCCTCGAAGCTTCCTTGACGTCTACTCCAAGTCTCCTGGATTGCTTCCGTTCCAAAAATAACTCTCCCGAATGTTTCATTCCGTTTGGACTCCGTTTGATATTCCTTTTCTTCGTAACACTGAAATAGGCAAGAAACAACAATTTGGGTTGGGCCTCCGGTTAATAGGTTAGTCCCAAAAATAATATAAAAGTGTTTAGTAAAGCCCATAAGCATCCAAAAAAGATAATATAATAGCATGAATACTTCATAAAGTATAGATACGTTGGAGACGTATCAGCATCCCCAAGCTTAATTCCTGCTCGTCCTCGAGTAGGTAAATGATAAAAGAAATAATTTATGAAGTGTGAATGCTAGCAGGTGCACAAGTTTGATCAATGATAATTTCAATCACCTTTTCTAGCATCATCATGTGTCATAACAGTAGCTCATCTCATAAAACTTTTCATGATCAAGTAACAAACTGTTCACATGTTAAAGTATAGATCATAAACTTTCTTGAAAACTAACAAACCATGTTATTAGTCATCAAACAATTACAATTCATCTTATTTTCAGGAAGAGTCTATGTCAGAGCTTTGATTCAGCAAACTTCACATACTCAACTATCATTTAGTCTTTCACAATTGCTAACACTCACGCGATATTTATGGGTTCAAAGTTTTAATCAGACACAGAGAAAGATAGGGGCTTATAGATTCGCCTCCCAACCTTTTACCTCAAGGGTAATGTCAACAATAATAGTTCATGATGCCTTACATCCAATTGGATATATATATCAGGATCTTTCCAACACAATGTGCTTGCGAAAGGATAATGTAAAAAGGAAAGGTGAAGATCACCATGACTCTTGCATAAGGTATAAGACAAGAATAAAAGATAGGCCCTTCGCAGAGGGAAGCAGAGGTTGTCATGCGCTTTTATAGTTGGATGCACAAAATCTTAATGCGAAAGAACGTCACTTTATATTGCCACTTGTGATAGGGACCTTTATTATGCAGTCCATCGCTTTTATTGCTTCCACATCACAAGATCGTATAAAGCTTATTTTCTCCACACTAATAGATCATACATATTTAGAGAGCAATTTTTATTGCATGCACTGATGACAACTTACTTGAAGGATCTTACTCAATCCATAGGTAGGTATGGTGGACTCTCATGGCAATACTGGTTTAAGGGATGTTTGGAAGCACAAGTAGTATCTCTACTTGGTGCAAAGAATTTGGCTAGCATGAGGGGGAAAGGCAAGCTCAGCATGTTGAATGATCCATGACAATATACTTTATTTCGGATATAAGAAAATATAACCCATTATGTTGTCTTCCTTGTCCAACATCAACCTTTTAGCATGTCATATTTTAATGAGTGCTCAAAATCATAAAAGATGTCCAAGATAGTATATTTATATGTGAAATCTCTCTTCCCTCAATATTCTTTCATGAATTGTTCAAGTGACCAATACAATGTCTGCTAACCTTCAAGAAATTTACCACCTCTACTTCTCATATGTGAAGTCATTACTCCCCATGGGATAAGCATATGAAACATATATAATTTCAGATTTATGATATTCAAATCATTCAACTATTTACTCATAGGATATAAGTGAAGCACACGAGTAAATGACAAACTACTCCGGAAAGATATAAGTGAAGATCAATGAGTAGTTAAATAATTATGTAGCTATGTGATGACTCTCTCTCATTTAAGAATTTCAGATCTTGATATTTTATTCAAACATCAAGAAAAACAAAATAAAATGACATTCTAAGAATAGCAAACATCAAGTGAAGAAGCAAAAACTTAGGATCAACCGATACTAACCGATAGTTGTCGAAGAAGAAAGGTGGGATGCCAACCGGGGCATCCCCAAGCTTAGACGCTTGAGACTTCTTGAAATATTATCTTGGCATGCCTTGGGCATCCCCAAGCTTGAGCTTTTGTGTCTCCTTAATTCCTCTCATATCACGGTCTCCCTAAATCTCAAAAGCTTCATCCACACAAAACTCAACAAGGACTCGTGAGATAAGTTAGTATAAACCAATGCAAAAAACTTATCATACTCTTCTGTAGGAAATCACTAAAATTATTAATCAACATTGCATACTAAATGCCTCCGCATATTTAATAGTCATATCCTCAAATAGAATCATTAAACAAGCAAACATATGCAAACAATGCAAACATAACAGCAATCTGCCTAAACAGGACAGTCTGTAAAGAATGCAGCAAGATCCAAACTTCCCTAGCTCCAAAAATTATGAAAGAAAATTCCCACTGTAGTAAATTTATCAGATCTTATTATGCAAAAGGTTTCAACATTTTATCACATTCTGACTTTTCTAGGGAATTTTTGCAACAGCGGTAAACTTTCTGTTTTCAAACAGCAACATGTAGACTTGTAAAATAAGCGTAGTAAAGGCTATCAATGCCACTTTTATTGAAATAAAAGATGCAAAACATTGTTCTAGATAACAACAAGAAAATCCTAACAAAATAAATTGATGCTCCAAGCAAAACACATATTATGTGGTGAATAAAAATATAGCTCCAAGTAAAGTTACCGATGAATGAAGACGAAAGAGGGGATGCCTTCCGGGGCATCCCCAAGCTTAGGCTCTTGGTTGTCCTTAAATATTACCTTGGGGTGCCTAGGGCATCCCCAAGCTTAGGCTCTTGCCACTCCTTATTCCATAGTCCATCGAATCTTTACCCAAAACTTGAAAACTTCACAACACAAAACTCAACAGAAAACTCGTAAGCTCCGTTAGTATAAGAAAATGACTCACCACTTAGTTACTGTTGTGAACTCATTCTAAATTCATATTGGTGTAATATCTACGGTATTCCAACTTCTCTATGGTTCATACCGTCCGATACTACTCATAGACTCATCAAAATAAGCAAACAACACACTGAAAACAGAATCTGTCAAAAATAGAACAGTCTGTAGTAATCTGTATCAAACGTATACTTCTGGAACTCCAAAAATTCTAAAATAAATTGGTGGACCTGAGTAATTTATCTATTAATCATCTTCAAAAATAATCAACCTAAAATCACTCTCCAGTGAAAAACGGCAGCTAATCTCATGAGCGCTAAAGTTTCTGTTTTTTACAGCATGATCATAAAGACTTCACCCAAGTCTTCCCAAAGGTTCTACTTGGCACAAACACTAATTAAAACATAAAACCACATCTAACCAGAGGCTATATAGATTATTTATTTCTAAACAGGAGCAAAAATCAAGGAACAAAAATAAAATTGGGATGCCTCCCAACAAGCGCTAACGTTTAACGCCCCTAGCTAGGCATGATGATTTCAATGATGCTCACATAAAAGATAAGAATTGAAACATAAAGAGAGCATCATGAAGAATATGACTAGCACATTTAAGTCTAACCCACTTCCTATGCATAGGGATTTTGTGAGCAAATAACTTATGGGAACAATAATCAACTAGCATAGGAAGGCAAAACAAGCATAACTTCAAAACTTTAAGCACATAGAGAGGAAACTTGGTATTATTGCAATTCCTACAAGCATATATTCCTCCCTCATAATAATTTTCAGTAGCATCATGAATGAATTCAACAATATAACCATGACATAAAAGCATTCTTTTCATGATCTACAAGCATAGAAATTTTATTACTCTTCACATAAGCAAAATTCTTCTCATTCAGAATAGTGGGAGTATCATAAGGAACTCGAATACTATAAATTGTTTCCACATTAAAAGAGTAATGTTCAGAAAAGGGTGATCATAATCATGACAAGTTTTATAAACATAATCATCACTACTCTTTATAGCATAAGTATCATCACAATAATCATCATAGGTAGCAACTTTGTTCTCATCATAATCGATTGAAACCTCTTCCAAGATAGTGGAATCATTACTAAATAAGGTCATGACCTCTCCAAATCCACTTTCATAATTATAATCATCATAAGTAGGAGGCATGCTATCATCATAATAAATTTGCTCATCAAAACTTGGGAGTCTAAAAATATCATCTTCATTAAACATAGCATCCCCAAGCTTGGGACAAACATTAATTGCAGAAAATATATTCTCAAACATGTCATTCTCATCAAACATAGCATCCCCAAGCTTGGGCCTTTTCATATCATAAGCATAATCACTCTCATCATTAATAGTATGGATAGCACCAACAGTATAGCAATTATCATTATCACAAGGAGTAATAGGAGCAACATCATTTGGGAGAGATACCTTTTTACCTTTGTTTCTCCATCCTTTCTTTTTCTTCTTCACATTATGTGTGGGTTCAATCCTCTTTTTCGAGCTCCTTATTAATGAGATTGATTGAATAGAAGGCTCCTCCACGTTACCTGATTCATCATAAGAAATAATAGGAGGGTATTGGGAAGTCTCTTACCTTTCGTTAGTATTCTCTTCATCTTCTATTTGTTTTCTTTTCTTTATGTAATTGGCAATATAAGGTTTTTCAATGCAATTCACCGCACAATACATAAAAATTTCTTCTAGATCAATATCGAGGAATTTCTCAAGGTTATATTCTGGAATATGCTTAGTTATACGTTTCATTTCTTCATAACCCAAAAGCAAACTAAGTTCATTATGATGTGCAAGGGAAATCAAGTCATCACAATTTTTGGACATGATTTGATCATGAAACAATTTGCATTGGAGGTTTAAATGACCATGTTCATTGCAAAGTTCACAAGTATGGCGAAGAAATTTTAAATTTTTAGCACAAACATCTAGCCTCTCTTGCAACCATTTGGTTTCTAAATACTTATGCCTCTTGCAAAATCTATCTTCCCTATTTGGTGTGTACTTGCAAACTCTATGCACTCCACAAAAGTTGACATGCTTATAAGAGACATTTTCATCATGACTAGTGCAATCATCATTAGTACCATGGATATTCAAGGAGTTCATACTAACAACATTGCAATCATACTCATCATTCAAAGATTTAGTGCCAAACATTCTAATGCATTCTTCCTCTAGCAATTGAGCACAATTATCGGAATCCTTATTCTCATGAAAGATATTAAAAAGATGAAGCATATGAGGCACCCACAATTCCATTTTTTTGTAGTTTTCTTTTATAGGATAAACTAGTGATAAAACAAGAAACAAAAAGATTCGATTGCAAGATCTAAAGATATACCTTTAAGCACTCACCTCCCCGGCAACGGCGCCAGAAACTGCTTGATTTCTACTACGCAACCTTCTTCTTGTAGACGTTGTTGGGCCTCCAAGTGCAGAGGTTTGTAGGACAGTAGCAAATTTCCCTCAAGTGGATGACCTAAGGTTTATCAATCCGTGGGAGGCGTAGGTTGAAGATGCTCTCTCTCAAACAACCCTGCAACCAAATAACAAAGAGTCTATTGTGTCCCCAACACACCCAGTACAATGGTAAATTGTATAGGTGCACTAGTTCGGCGAAGAGATGGTGAAACAAGTGCAATATGGATGGTAGATATAGGTTTTTGTAATCTGAAAATATAAAAACAGCAAGGTAGCAAGTGGTAAAAGTGAGCACAAACGGTATTGCAATGCGTTGAAACAAGGCCTAGGGTTCATACTTTCACTAGTGCAAGTTCTCTCAACAATAATAACATAATTGGATCATATAACTATCTCTCAACATGCAACAAAGAGTCACTCCAAAGTCACTAATAGCGGAGAACAAACGAAGAGATTATGGTAGGGTACGAAACCACCTCAAAGTTATTCTTTCTGATCGATCTATTCAAGAGTCCGTAGTAAATAAGACGAAGCTATTCTTTCCGTTCAATCTATCATAGAGTTCGTACTAGAATAACACCTTAAGACACAAATCAACCAAAACCCTAATGTCACCTAGATACTCCAATGTCACCTCAAGTATCCGTGGGTATGATTATACGATATGCATCACACAATCTCAGATTCATCTATTCAACCAACACAAAGAACTTCAAAGAGTGCCCCAAAGTTTCTACCGGAGAGTCAAGACGAAAACGTGTGCCAACCCCTATGCATAAGTTCACGAGGTCACAGAACCCGCAAGTTGATCACCAAAACATACATCAAGTAGATCACGTGATATCCCATTGTCACCACAGATAAGCACATGCAAGACATACATCAAGTGTTCTTAAATCCATTACAAGAGAGTAGAGGGGGAGAAACATCATAAGATCCAACTATAATAGCAAAGCTCGTGATACATCAAGATCGTACCACCTCAAGAACACGAGAGAGAGAGAGAGAGAGAGATCAAACACATAGTTACTGGTACATACCCTCAGCCCCGAGGGTGAACTACTCCCTCCTCATCATGGAGAGCACCGGGATGATGAAGATGGGCACCGGTGAGGGATCCCCCCTCTGGCAGGGTGCCGGAACAGGGTCCCGATTGGTTTTTGGTGGCTACAGAGGCTTGCGGCGGCGGAACTCCCGATCTATTGTACTCCCCGATGTTTTTAGGGTATATGGACATATATAGGCGAAAGAAGTCGGTCAGGGGAGCCATGAGGGGCCCATGAGGGTGGGGGCGCGCCTAGGGGGTAGGGCGCACCTCCCTGCCTCGTGGCTTCCTCGAAGCTTCCCTGACGTCTACTCCAAGTCTCCTGGATTGCTTCCGTTCCAAAAGTAACTCTCCCGAAGGTTTCATTCCGTTTGGACTCCGTTTCATATTCCTTTTCTTCGAAACACTGAAATAGGCAAGAAAACAGCAATTTGGGCTGGGCCTCCGGTTAATAGGTTAGTCCCAAAAATAATATAAAAGTGTTTAGTAAAGCCCATAAACATCCAAAACAGATAATATAATAGCATGAATACTTCATAAATTATAGATACGTTGGAGATGTATCAGTGGCGCCAGCAGATGACTGCTCTTATCGGTATGGCTCCTACCAAGGATGAGGCTGATGTAGAGGAGGGAGAAGAGAAGAAGAAGAAGAAGAAGGAAAGGAAAGTAGCCGGAGCTGCTTTCACGTGGATTCAAAGAAACTTTTCCCATTGCCCTGCGGATGCCACTGATGATGTGGTCCAGACACATGCTCGTGTCTATATGTGGTACATTGTCTCAAGGACTTTGTTTCCTGACTCCACGGGCAAGAACGCTCCATGGATGTGGCTGAAGGCGTTGACCGTCTTCAATAGCAAATGGAGTTGGGGTTCAGCGACTCTTGCCTACTTGTACCGACAGGTAGTTGGTTTGTTTTGTTATCAACTCATTTCTTCATTACCAATGCAACCTTGCTGTCAACTTAACATTGTTTTCTTTCATATGTAGCTGGACGATGCGTGTTGCAGGATCACAGATAGGGCAGGCATTGGTGGTAATCTGCTTCTACTTTCTGTATGGAGCTGGGAGCGTCTGCGTGTTGGACGCCCGAAGAGCGTCAAGTTTAATCCTTGGGATGAAGATGAAGATGACGAATTACGGCGCCCCACTTGGGCTTACAAGTGGGATGTGGTTTCCGAGATGACGAACGATGTCAATCTCATGTACCAAAAGTACATTGCCGAGTTGGACATGATTACGCCTGAGCAGGTAACAAAACATTATTTCAGTTATTTCTCATGTTTGCCTGAATAATTGTCATCAATATTGCGTTGTTGTCCTATTTCATAGGTTGAATGGCAGCCATATGGCGCCAATGACACAACAGGGTATACTCTAGAGTTTTCCATCAACCCGATGTGCTTGCGGGACAGGGATCTTTGGCGCATGCAGTGCCCACTGATATGCAACTGGGCGGTTGAGCTTCACTTGCCACATCGTGTGTATCGTCAGTTTGGTCTGTTCCAGCCTCACACGCCGGTTTGGGTGGACACGGACAAAGCACTTCATAGGTAAGAGAGCATGAACCGTATTGACTAAGCATCGCCACTCCTTCTTGATTGTGCTAATGTTTGGTTTTCTACCATGCAGGTTGGACAGGAGAAAGCAGCGGAAGATAAAGGACTGGGACAAGCATCATGCTTCGTATGTTACCCGCTTCCATCTTTGTGTGGAGCAAGCTCGTAACAGTGCACGCGCCCAGCTTCATGAGCATGACTCACTTGCTTTTGATAACTACATACGATGGCTTCTTGATAATAATCGAGTTGATATATGCCCGCCGGCATACAATGAGGATATTCTTGAAGAACCCATAAACTTTGAGGATCTATCAAAGGGGAAGTACAACAAAGATGTCAGGGAAGGGCAAGGAGTCCCTGCTGTTCCGGTGATTAACTATGTGGTAAAGTGTTCCCTTCTTTACTTTCCCATTGGCCGTATTACACATGTTTGAATGGCTAACATGTTACTTCATTCTCATGCGCAGCGCACCGAGATCAAGATATCAGCTGATGAAAGCCAGTCTATTCTGGAGCAGACACCGGTTGGAGAAGGCAATGATGAAGGTCCACTACGAAAATATCTCAAGGTACATAACGCACTAATGTGTCCATGTTACATATCTTGCGGAGTTTGGTATCTTATACACTTGTTAATGTTACAGCGCCAGGCCAAGAAGTTAAGGCGGTTATCGAACCTTCTCGCTTGCCGTGACCCAGAATATGATGAACCATCTGCCTCCAGGTCTGGTACACCATCATACCCTTTATCTCACCATCAGGGGGATGATGTGAGTTCCTCATTTGCTTATCTGGATGATGAGGGTGCGGTCACCCAAGAGGTATGACTAATCCTTTAGATGTGATTCTCACTTCATTACGACGCCAGTCTTCACCATATTGTTTGATTGTGTGATAGGGCCATGAGCTTGATGATGAAATGACTTTGGCGGACGCTCAAGTTCGGTCCGCATATATGTTGAAGCCTAGGCAGCCCACACGCCGTACATGCCCACCGACTTTGACAACAGAGGCAACCCAAAGGTGGTCGTAGGGACCTCGCGGATGGCTAGCTTGGATGATGAGGCAGATGAGGAAGTGCAGGAAGAGGAGGCTCGTCCTACCAGGAGGAAGAAGATGACCTCCAAGCGTGGCACCAGGAACACGCGCGGAAGGCATTGGTGCTTGTGTTTTTTACTATGGAAGTGCTCTTGTAGCCGTTTCATTAGGTTGATGAACTTGTGAGGTTATGTTATATGTTGGTGAACTCTTACTAGTGTGGTATTTGTGTTTGCGAACTTGTAGTAATGTTGAATTGTCCTAAATGATGTGATGTTCAAGTTATTAGTTCTCATGTGATGTTCAAGTTACAGCACTGCATTCATAGTTATGTCATATGTTCAGTTTCTGCCAAACTTGCATCTGTTCCTGCAGTTTAGCAGTTAACAGTACTGCAGCGCCCAACACAAAGGCACTACACTCTACAGTGCAGCGCCCAACACAAAGGCGTTGCACTACACAGTGCAGCGCCCATCCCCTAGGCGCTGCACCTCTGGCCTTGGCTATCCAGAGAGCCACAGAAACTTTGCATCATTGAACATACCCGAAAATTGCTAAGTCAGTGTGCAACGCCCAAGGGTCAAGCGCTGCACTATATAGTGTGACGCCTCTCGCTTGGGCGCCGCACTGTAGAATGCAGCGCCTGTGTTCTGGGCGTTGCACTGTTGTTTACTGCAAAAACAGAGTTGACAGCAATTTCAATTCACCGGAACATCACAATACTTGCAATAACTGGAGCATCACACCATTTTGAACAAACACAAATTTTATGCCGATGAGTTCATAACTTAAGACAATTGAAACATTACTACGACATGGTTCATGACACATTCATTGCAAATGACAAATGGCAGCTTGCCCTAGAATAAAGTTCAGCAACATCTCACATAACCTCACAAGTTCACGACACATTCATTAGAAGATAGTTGACGACAAATGGCTTCTTGCCCTAGTCCATGATGAGTGCACCGAAGCGAAGTCCCTACTGAGTCGAGCGAGGCCATTTCCCCTTCTTGCCACATGCCTCGTCCTCCTCTTGCGCCTCACGAGCCTTTGCACGCTTTCTTGCCCTCTCCTCCTCACGAGCAAGTTTCGCTTGGCGTGCCCTCTCCTCCTCTCGTTTCTTCCGCTCAATCCTCTCCTTTTGACATTGCTCTTCCTCCAAGCCTCTTCGAACCGTCGCTGGCGCCTAAGACAATCTTGATATTGGTCCTTTTGGACATCTTCTGGCACTTCATGATCTATCCACGTGAAGTACTTGCATAGAGGAGGCGGTGACTGCATTCCAAATATCACGGCCAAGATCGTCACCACGGCCTCTACCACCATCACCACGGCCTCTACCAACACCACGGCCAAGACCGTCACCACGGCCTGTACCACCACCACGGCCTTTCTAAGACCTAGTTGACTCCCTTTTTGTTGCCTAGTTGCTCGTTGTCTTGGTTCATTTGATTGGCTTGGCACTTGGGCGCTTGTTTGACTTGGTTGGCTTCCATTTGCTTGCTTGTGCTTGCATCATTTTTCTTTGATCTCTTTCTTGGTTTGGTACAAGTTCTTGTGTTGTGCCCCCCACCATTGCAATCCCCACAACGGGAGTGCTCACGAGGCTCTTGGAATTGGCCGGTGCCGTATTCTCGACCGCCACCACGGCCCCATCCGTCCATGTCACCTCTAAGACGCTTTCTCTGATGTCTTCCCCGTCTAACGACCTTCAATTCCGGGTCCGGCCATAGTTGAACTCCATGATACTCCGGCCATTGTGATTGGTCCAAGTATGGCTCAAACCGGGGAGCCCATGTATTCTTGACAGTCATGATTGAGAACTCGGACTCCCGCACGGTAAGAGGGTGATTGACGTCCACATTCCTAACACGAGATGCGTTTAACAAGTGCGAGCATGGGAGATGAAGCAAGGATGGCCTCATGCAAGTGCAATCACATCGTGTTAGGGAGACCTTGAAAGCCCGGCCTCCATGTTGGTGGCCATCATTTGTGGTTCCTCCAGGCTCTTTCACTTCATACTTCCAATCGTTGTCGTCATATAGTATAACTTCTTGGGAGTCTGCCTTACGTGATTGAAATTCCAACCATTCTTCAACCTTTGGTGGGAAATTGTACTTGTGCTTTTCCTTGTTCTCACCAGCAATCTGCTTATCCGTCTCCATTGAGTACTTTAAAAAGTATCCATTCATCTTGTCAAATGTGTATTGAACTATTGCCGTCACGGGTAATGTGAAGGAAATATGCCCTAGAGGCAATAATAAAGTTATTATTTATTTCCTCATATCATGATAAATGTTTATTATTCATGCTAGAATTGTATTAACCGGAAACATAATACATGTGTGAATACATAGACAAACATATTGTCACTAGTATGCCTCTACTTGACTAGCTCGTTAATCAAAGATGGTTAAGTTTCCTAACAATAGACAGGAGTTGTCATTTGATTAACGGGATCACATCATTAGGAGAATGATGTGATTGACTTGACCCATTCCGTTAGCTTAGCACTTGATCGTTTAGTATGTTGATATTGCTTTCTTCATGACTTATACATGTTCCTATGACTATGAGATTATGCAACTCTCGGATACCGGAGGAACACCTTGTGTGCTACCAAACGTCACAACGTAACTGGGTGATTATAAAGGTGCTCTACAGGTGTCTCCGATGGTACTTGTTGAGTTGGCATAGATCGAGATTAGGGTTTGTCACTCCGATTGTCGGAGAGGTATCTCTAGGCCCTCTCGGTAATGCACATCACTATAAGCCTTGCAAGAAATGTGACTAATGAGTTAGTTAAGGGATGATGCATTACGTAACGAGTAAAGAGACTTGCCGGTAACGAGATTGAGCTAGGTATTGAGATACCGACGATCGAATCTCGGGCAAGTAACATACCGATGACAACGGGAACAACGTATGTTGTTATGCGGTTTGACCGATAAAGATCTTCGTAGAATATGTGGGAGCCAATATGAGCATCCAGGTTACGCTATTGGTTATTGACCGGAGACGTGTCTCGGTCATGTCTACATAGTTCTCGAACCCGTAGGGTCCGCACGCTTAAAGTTCTGTGACGATCGGTATTATGAGTTTATGTGATTTGATGCACCGAAGGTAATTCAGAGTCCAGGATGAGATCGAGGACATGACGAGGAGTCTCAAAATGGTCGAGACGTAAAGATCGATATATTGGACGACTATATTCGGACATCGGAAAGGTTCCAAGTGATTCGGGTATTTTTCGGGGTACCGGGGAGTTACGGGAATACGAGGAAGAAGTAATTGGCCTCATGGGCCAAGTGGTGGAAGAGAGGAGGCAGGGCGCGCGACCCCCCTAGCCCAAACCGAATTGGACTAGGGGGCCAGCCCCCCTTTCCTCCTTTTCCTCCCTCTCCTTCCTTCTCCTTCTCCTCCTTCCTTTCCTCCTCCTAGTAGGAGTAGGAAAGGGGAGTCCTACTCCTACTAGGAGGAGGACTCCTCCTCCTGGCGCGCCCTACAGGGGCCGGCCGACCTTCCCCCTTGCTCCTTTATATATGGGGGCAGGGGGGCACCCTAGGACACACAAGTTGATCTGTTGATCTCTCCCAGCCGTGTGCGGTTCCCCCCTCCACCATAATCCACCTCGATCATATCGTAGCGGTGCTTAGGCAAAGCCTTGCGTCGGTAGCATCATCATCACCGTCATCATGCCGTCGTGCTGACGAAATTCTCCGGCGAAGCTTTGGTGGATCGGAGCTCGCGGGACGTCATCCAGTTGAACGTGTGCTGAACTCGGAGGTGTCGTGCGTTCGGTACTTGGATCGGTCGGATCGTGAAGACATACGACTACATCAACCGCGTTGTGCTAACGCTTCCGCTTTCGGTCTACAAGGGTATGTGGACACACTCTCCCCTCTCGTTGCTATGCATCACCATGATCTTGCGTGTGCGTAGGAAATTTTTGAAATTACTATGTTCCCCAACAGTGGCGTCCGAGCCAGGTTTATGCGTAGATGTTATATGCATGAGTAGAACACAAGTGAGTTGTGGGCTATACAAGTCATACTGCTTACCAGCATGTCATACTTTGGTTCGGCGGTATTGTTGGATGAAGCGGCCCGGACCGACATTACGCGTACGCTTACGCGAGACTGGTTCTACCGACGTGCTTTGCACACAGGTGGCTGGCGGGTGTTAGTTTCTCCAACTTTAGTTGAACCGAGTGTGACTACGCCCAGTCCTTGAGAAGGTTAAAACAACACTAACTTGACGAACTATCGTTGTGGTTTTGATGCGTAGGTAAGAACGGTTCTTGCTCAGCCCATAGCAGCCACGTAAAACTTGCAACAACAAAGTAGAGGATGTCTAACTTGTTTTTGCAGGGCATGTTGTGATGTGATATGATCAAGATGATGGAGATCATAGTGTCATGCATGTAACAATGGAGATCATGACAGTACTTTGGAGATGGAGATCAAAAGCACAAGATGATGATGACCATATCATGTCACATATTATGATTGCATGTGATGTTTATCTTTTATACATCTTATTTTGCTTAGTTCGGTGGTAGCTTTATAAGATGATCTCTCACTAAATTTCAAGGTAAAAGTGTTCTCCCTGAGTATGCACCGTTTCCAAAGTTCGTCATGCCGAGACACCACATGATGATCGGGTGTGATAAGCTCAACGTTCCTCTATAACGGGTGTAAGACAGTTTTGCACATGCGGAACACTCGGGTTAAACTTGACGAGCCTACCATATGCTGATATGGCCTCGGAACACTAAGACCGAAAGGTCGAGCGTGAATCATATAGTAGATATGATCAACATAGTGATGTTCGCCATTGAAAACTACTCCATTTCACGTGATGATCGGTTATGGTTTAGTTGATATGGATCACGTGATCACTTAGATGATTAGAGGGATGTATATCTAAGTGGGAGTTCTTAAGTAATATGATTAATTGAACTTTAATTTATCATGAACTTAGTCCTGGTAGTATTAGCATATCTATGTTGTAGATCAATAGCTCGCATTTAGCTCCCCTGTTTTATTTTTGATATGTTCCTAGAGAAAACTAAGTTGAAAGATGTTAGTAGCAATGATGCGGATTGGATCCGTGATCTAAGGATTGTCCTCATTGCTGCACAGAAGAATTATGCCCTTGATGCACCGCTAGGTGACAGACAGATGCAGGAGCAAATGCAGACGTTATGAACGTTTGGCAAGTTCGATATGATGACTACTTGATAGTTTAGTGCACCATGCTTTATGGCTTAGAATCGGGGCTTCAAAGACGTTTTTGAAACACCACGGAGCATATGAGATGTTCCAAGAGTTGAAATTAGTATTTCAGACTCGTGCCCGTGTTCGAAAGGTGTCGTGGAATTGTCACGGCAGATGTCCTCGTGCTAGGACTTAGTCGTGGAGCCATCGCAGCTAGGAAGTTTAAAGGGGTTAAACGGGATAAGGGACACGAGGATTATACTGGTTCGGCCCCTTACGGTGAAGGTAAAAAGCCTACGTCCAGTTGAGGCAGTATTACTTAGGGTTTCGATGACCAGGGAGCTTAATCGGTAAGCCTGGCTGTCGATCTGTTGTCTCTCCTCCTGAACCGCCGCCGGGTCGTCCCTTTATATAGAGAGGTTGACGCCCCGGCGGCTCTCAGAGTTTCGGCCGGCTTATAACAGTGTCCGGCTCAGACTCTTAGCTATTCTTACCTTACACTACAAGTCTTGCCATAACGGCGGTTCATCACTACGGGCCTTAAGCCACCTCCGGGTCTTAAGCCCATTACTAACCCGCCTTCCGCAAGCTTGGTACTGGGCTTCACGTGATGATCATTATAACATAACCCGGCCCCTCCTAGGCGGGTGACTCTAATGGTTATATCCTCAACATTAGGCCCCAGATTGATTTGAACCGGTTCACGTCAATCTTCAAAATCTTCTGGCTTCTGCTTGTGCAAAGGTTATAACCTGCCATGACGTCATCTTCTGGATTCTTGGTAACCCGCCGTGACGTCATCTTCCATTAAATTCATTTTTTATTCTGTCATATCCCAACGGATCTTATCTTTAATGACCATCCCGAAAATCGAGGCGTTTCTGCGGCAAGATAATCACGTCTTCAGCCTCCTCGTTTCTCGCGCCCATTTACCAGCCGTCCCTTATAAATAGGCCCGGCCCATAAGCCTTCGTCACTCTTCTCCTCCATCGTCTTCCTCCTCTGACGCTCCAGAGCCCGAGCTCCGCCGCCGCCGCCGCGCACCTCATCTTCACCGACCAAGGCCGCTGCATCAACCTGTCTTGACCAGAAACCTGCGGCGCACCTTCTGCTGCTCATCAGCTCCAGTAAGTCCTCGCAGTCCCGTACCTTAGATCCACATTAGGGCTCGCGAGTTCTCTGTGTTCTTCGTAGTTCATCGCGATTTCTTCACAGTTCTGCCACCGAGGTTCCTTTTGATCCAAAAAACGGTACAAACTCCCTGCGCTAGTAGTTTCTCACTCATTTTTATGCTAGTAGATCCCTTTTGTCCGCAAAAAGATCCCGTTTAGAGCTTATGAACTTCTCTGCATCAGCTTTTTAGGTCTAGAAATTTTTCCTTTCTGGACGACCGTTTGATCCAAAATAATCCCTGCAATCTGTGAAACTTGTTTATGCAACACTTAGACAAAAAACTGCATCTGTTAGCCATGGCGGCTCATATCGCCGGCTTAAAAGAGGCCATGCTTTGTGAAATTTCCGGCTCATTCATAATAGAGTTTTAAACAACTTGAATTACTTATGATATCCACAGCGGCTTAGATAACCCGACACAATTAGCCATATATCATTAGGCCCCTTCATAAGCCGCCATCTTGAATACTGAACTGAAATCTTCCTCCGGCTTAAATTTGAACCGGAAATTTTCTTTTGTCATAGGCTTCTGTCTTTCACAATGCCGCCCAAGGCTCCCAAGGCGCCCATTACGTGCAACTGGGTGAGATCCAACGTTACTGATAATACCTTAGATGACTTCGTGAAAACGGGTTACCTGCCTAAGAAGGAGGTCATGTCCTATCGTGCCCCTGACCCGTCCGAAGAAAGACCTCAACCAAGAGACGGAGAGGTTGTTATATTTGCTGATCACATGAGCCGGGGTTTTGCACCTCCCGGCTCAAAATTCTTCAGAGATGTTCTGCACTTTTTTGATCTGCGACCTCAAGACATTGGACCCAATTCCGTGTCGAACATTTGTAACTTCCAAGTGTTCTGTGAGGTGTACCTTGGAGAGGAGCCCAGCCTACTGCTCTTTAGGGAGCTGTTTTATCTGAACCGCCAGAACGAGTGTGCCAACGGGCCTAGCTTGGAACTTGGCGGAATTTCAATCCAACGACGGAGAGATTGTCTTTTTCCTTACGCCGAGCCGCCAAGCCACCCAAAAGATTGGAACCAGACATGGTTCTACTGCCAGGACACCTCTCCGGCTAACGAGAACCCTCTGCCCGGCTTTCGCGCCCTGCGTCTGGAGTCAAATCACCCCCTGCCAGACAAATTATCTCAAGCTGAGCGTCAACCACTTATCCCCACCATCAACAAGATCAAAGCTCTTCTGGGAAATGGCCTTAACGGCATTGATCTGGTCCGGGTCTGGATTGCTTGGCGGGTGATTCCTCTAAGCCGCCGCCCCGGCTTAATGTGTGATTACATGGGCCGGAAGGATGATCCTCTTCGGCACAGCCCCAATGATTTACCTGAAGACGTCGTTGATGACATGACCAAGTCCCTTCTGAACAAGAGCTTAGCAGATTGCGGGAGGACAGGCTTAAGTCCCTTCTGCAAAGCTAACCCGGCTCCGGCGGTAAACTACTGATCTGAGCACCTTACTTTCCATTTTAACAATTTTCATCTTAACTTCAAGAAACCTTTGTTGTATTTTTCAAGCTAATGATAAGTTCTGGAAGGTTAGGTATGACCACGAGGCTGCTAAAAAAGCCAGGAAGGTTAAAAAAGCCGCTAGGAGAGCCGCTCCCCGCAAGAAGGGGAGTAAGCCTAACGCCTCAGACCTGCTTCAGCTGGATGACACCTCCGAGTCAGAGGTAGCCCTTGATTCTTTAGGCTCTTCTTTTGTTTTTTGTTTGTTTTTAACCACCTTATTGACACTGATTATCAGCAGGAGGATACCGGAGCGAGTAACCCGGTGATTGAAGAGGTAACTATACTTTCCTCCGACTCGGAGCCCTTGCCAAGGCTGAAAGTCCGAAGAGTAACCCGGAAAGTAAGATTTTCACATCCTTTAGCTTATCAAGATCCTCAATTTCTTTTGAAGTGACAGATTCATGAGAGCCGGAGGCAAACCCGGACCAACAGGGATGCAGACCTCTCCTCCGGCTTACCTGAAGCATCAAGGAAGCGCCGGACCGAGGTTATCTCCAACTTATATCCTTTTCATCCTTTGGCGGGCGTCACTCGTCAACCACTCAATTCTTCTTATTCAAACTATCAGGAAACTTCACCTTCCTCCGGGGACACCATGCAATCTAACTTGCCGGCTTTCAAGACCGCACCCGGGTAATGATGTTCAGCTTATTTTGTGCTTATCTTACTCATGTTTTTGCACTAACCTTTTGACTTTCAGTGCACAAGCAAAGCTCAGCAAGAGGGCAAAGAAAAGTAAACCGGTCGAAGAGCCGGTCTTGACTGAACCGGAGGCTTCTGCTCATGAGCCGCCGTCTGTCTCAGTTCCTGAAACCACCGCTCCAACTAAAGAACAAGTCATGGAGGGTTCTGATAACCCGGAGATCCCCAGCCCAGCTCAACCGGCCAACGACCCGGACGTTGTAATCACCCGGACAGAGTTTGTCGAGCCGGGAAGACCCACTGTGCTGGCTAGATGCTCTGCCAAAGAAGAACTGCTAGAGCGCCGCAGGGCCAGGCTGGATATCACTGACTATGCTAACTTGAGCATTGGAGATATTATCGCTAGTTATATTGGTCAAGTGCACAACAGCCGGGACCTGGGAATTGACATGGTGAAGCAGATACAGCAAAAATCTGAGGTACAACTCTCTTGCTTACTCCATAGTCATCCTTACCATGCTAGCCCCCAAGTCTATTACTTATGATATAATATGTTGTAGACTTAATACCGGCTTAATAACTACTGCAAGAAAGCCGGCTTACCTGGTACCACTCAAGGGCCGGCTTAAACAGCATAGTTCACCCGATTCTTTCCTTACTTTAACCAAGTAGTTGAGCAACTTGACACATTAGCCCCCAAGTGCCAAGCACCTTTGCCTGCAAAGTGCTTGGGACTTATTTTCATGAACCGGCACTGCAAATAGAACTTCTCAGTCTACATTAGCCCCCAAGTGCCAAGTGTCTTTGCTTGCAAAGGGCTTGGGACTTTAATGTTGCATGATAATCACCCAAACTGTAACCCGGAATTTGTACAGGCTGCCTGCAAGAAATTTGAATCAGAAATCTCTGATCTGAAGAACCGCCTGAAGACTCAGGAAAATGATACCCAAAAGGCCAATGCCAAATTTGAATTCAGTGTCTCTGCACAAGAAAAACTGAAGAAAAAATTTGAAACAGAAAGAAAAGCCTGGGCCGATGAGAAGACTGCCTTGCTCAGCCGGGCCGAACAAGCGGAGGCTGCTCTTACTGAAAGAACCGCCGAACTCTCCGGCTTAAAACGCCATGTATCGCAGATGGTCTCCGCAATCTTCGGTAAGTTACTCTGTAAGCTTCTAACAAATTTACATCATTCATGTCTCATAAGTCCCACCATTGCCATCAGCTTACCTGACTTTGTTATGCAGGTCCCAGAAGTTCCAATCTCAATCAGAACGTGCTGACCAAGCTGAAGGCGGTTTACACCTTGGTGGAGCAACTCTACACCGGGTCACAGCGTGCCTTAGCCGTTGTGGCTCTGTCAAATGAGGTTCCCACTCACCTGGCAGACGTACTCAGGCGGCTTGCCGTACTTCCTCAACGCTTCCAAGAGCTGAGACGGGCTTCTGCAAGAGCCGGAGCTATAGCTGCTCTGAGCCGGGCCAAGGCGTTTCTTCCGGAGCTAGACCCGGCCGACATCGCTCTTGGATACCCTAGCCTGAAGGAAGACAGCACCCCCTTTGACCAGAAAGACTTCGCCGCCTGTGTGAAGAGCGTGCACCCGGTGGCCACCTTGATTGGGAATGACACGGACCTTACCAAATATCAACCGGGCTATGACGCGGAGAATCAGAGGATCCCAACTCCACGCTATGAAGCAGTCAGCCAGATCCCTCCGACTCGTAAGCATACCTTCGCCCCAGAAGTTGACCCGGCCGGGTTAATTGATGACGAGGCTCAATTTGAAGCCTTGAGCAGCATTGACTGGAAATCATCAACCTTACAGGTCATGGAAACAGCCGGAGGAGCGGAGAGGGATGAGCCGGGAGCTTCAACCCAACAAGCACCTTGATTTCTTAGGCGGCTCATGGTTACACCTTAAAAACAATGCCTCACCTTTTGGACTCGGGGAGTCCTGTAATAGAGTAGGACAAACACTTAATTTTGTCGTGCCATCATGCACATGTGCAGCGCTTAACTCCGTTGAAGCTGCTCTCTTATATTCCTCCGGGTTATGTTTGATTATTTACCTTCCTTAATCTTAAAGAGCTATCTTTAATTGTCCTGCATAGAAATACAAATCACAAGTCTCTAGGCGGCTTACCGCATGGAGAGTCATATATTTTACATATAACCCGGAATATGAACCAAGGTCATAAAAGACCGGCTCTCAATTATATCTTTGAGATAACCATAACAGCATACCTGCAAGTCTTCAAGTACACTTCCGGTTTATGTAACCCAAATAATGAGGTTGAGAACTCAACTCCGGTTCACCAGCACCTATAATGCTTATTGTGTGCTATCAACATTATTAATCAAAGTTAAGCCGGTGGAGTAAGAACCACCCGTGCACACTTTCGATATGACCAAAAGAACTTGTTGCAAACCAAAAGATCAAAAACTTAGGGGCTTCTGATTCGAATACGACCAGAGAGCCGTCCCAAAGGGGTTAAGCTAAGATTCAAATGCGATCATATAGCCCCCAGTGGCTTTGGCGTTGCCGATCAAGAGGGTACCGACAGCTATGTTCTCTTTGGTTCGAATACGACCTATGTTTGAACAGGAAGCCCCCAAATGACCTTAAGAGTTGTTTAACGACGCTGATTCGAATACGATCCACGTCGGTTCCCAAAGGGGGTTGAGCTATGATTCAAATATGATCAAGAAAAACTCCCCAATGAGCTCGGCAATTTGCCAATCAAGTGGGCATCGACAGCTATGTTCTCTTTGGTTCGAATACGACCTATGTTTGAACAGGAAGCCCCCAAGTGATCATATTGTTAACGGCTAGATTCGAATACGATCATAAGACGGATCCACCTCCAAGTGACCATGTAATGTTGTAATGGAAATAACAATAACACATTTACCTTTGGAGGAAAAAAGGACAGAGGTCCTGCTTTATTATTTATCATAATATATACATGGCTATAGAAATATGTACATTATGAGAGCCGGTGGCTCAAGTGTAATAAGGCCGAAGCTGATCTATGTTCCACGGCCGACGGGTTTCTTCCTTCGACTTACGTGAATCTTTGTGCTCCCGAACATCGATAAGGTAGTATGACCCGTTGTGCAAGTTCTTGCTGACCACAAAGGGCCCTTCCCAAGGCGGGGATAGCTTGTGTGCATCCGTTTGATCTTGGATAAGCCGGAGCACCAGATCACCTTCCTGGAAGACCCTGGACTTAACCCGGCGGCTGTGATAGCGGCGCAGGTCTTGTTGGTAAATCGCCGAGCGAGCTGCTGCCACATCACGCCGTTCGTCCAACAAGTCAAGAGCATCTTGGCACGCCTGCTCATTATCCGCCTCAACATAAGCCGCCACTCGAGGCGAGTCATGACGGATGTCGCTAGGGAGGACCGCCTCCGCTCCATAAACCATGAAGAAAGGCATGTAACCCGTAGACCTGTTAGGAGTAGTATTGATACTCCATAACACGGAGGGTAACTCCTCCACCCAACAACCCGACGTCCGTTGCAAAGGGACCAAAAGCCGGGGCTTGATGCCCTTCAAGATTTCCTGATTGGCTCTCTCAGCTTGACCATTGGATTGAGGGTGAGCCACTGATGAAACATCAAGCCGAATATGCTCTCGTTGACAAAACTCCTCCATGGCGCCTTTAGACAGATTGGTACCATTGTCAGTTATAATGCTGTGTGGAAAACCAAAGCGAAATATCACCATTTTCATGAACTAAACCGCTGTGGCTGCGTCACGCTTACTAACTGGCTCTGCTTCAACCCACTTTGTGAACTTGTCGACCGCCACTAAGAGGTGGGTCTTCTTATCCTTGGATCTTTTAAAAGGCCCAACCATATCAAGCCCCCAGACCGCAAATGGCCAAGTGATTGGAATCATCCTC